>NW_006922424.1:665606-687860 GCF_000298275.1 Orycteropus afer afer
CTGAATTATCTTCAGTAAGATCTTACTTGCATGTGTATTGTAAAATACTAACTATACTCTATATTTTGAAGAACAAAAAGAGACAAGTTTACTGCCCTTATACAACTTACATCTAGAGAGATAATATCAGAGTTAAAAAAGGTTTTACCTTTTTATATAATTTATTTTTATATAAGTATCCCCGCTGGAAGATAGAATAATATTATAAGAAACTTTTCCTTTTCATTTAGATGAAAATGAAGTTGAATATCCCAAATATGAGGACAATACATGGGAAAGGGACAAGTGGGCTGTTTGCATGGGAAACATTTCTAGTTATCTCCCTGGATATATAAATGTATATTTGTGAGCCCATCTTTTACTAACTGAATTCAAACACAAAAATCTTTGCCACATAGACCCAGTCTCTAGGAATGATAATTTTTAAATGAATTTAACTAAGTTCTATTGTCATCTCTGAGCTATGGTGGGGTAATGGGTAAGACATTTTGGCTGGTAACCAGAATGTCAGCAGTTCAAACCCAACAACTGCTCCACAGGAGGAAGATGAGGCAAACTAGTTCCGTAAACATTCACAGCCTTAGAAACCCACAGGGAGCCACTATGAGTTGAACCAACTCGGTGACAGTGGGTATTGTCATCTAAGTTTTTTTTTTTTTTTTAAGTTGGGATGATTGTTCATTTTTTTGCTTGAGGAATAAAACTGCTATCCAAACAAAAAAGGAGAGTAAATTGAAAAGGAGCAAATGGCAAGTTTGTCTAGATCTGACTTATGTAATTAGCTTCATATAATTGTACATTTCCCCAGATAATGGTTTATTTTGTTTGTAGTGAAAATAATTGTGATAGTTGGAGCTATGTGTCAATTTGGTTGGACCACAATTTTGTGTGGTTTAAGCAATTGTTATGTGGGTTGTTCCAATGATGGGATCAAATAAATGTATAGTTTTGAGCAGCCAATTCATAGAAAGGGAGTTTCCCTAGGGATGTGGCCTGCTTCCAGTATATTTATGATGTCCTGGGAAAAGAGACACTCTTCTGTGGACAGGGATTCTGTTGTGCGCCCACAACCATCCATGAGCAAACAATCAACCTTTTGTCCTGGAGTCTTGGATTCATCATTTGTTGGAGTCAACAGCCAGTATACTGCCTGCCAACCTTGAGCTCCTCAGCCCCTGCAGCTGCGTGAATCAGGAAAAGCTTCCAGCTTGACGTTTGATCCAAGAACTTGGGACTTGCCAGCTTCTATAAGTGTATGAGACAGTTTCCTAAGATAAATTTCCCTTTTTCTATATATACAAGCTTTACTGGTTTTATTTCTCTAGAGAATCCAGTCTAACACATTTGGTACTGAGAGTGGTTCTAGAGAGACAAAATCATAAGGATGAGCTTCCTAAATTGGTTTTCCAATTTGATTACTTGTAAAGACACTAGTGACCCTGCCTCTGTTAGTAAAGAGGGCCCTGGTAATCCATGGCACGAGGTGGCAACATTAATATGCAAAATAGCACCACCAATAGATCAAGTACTTGTGAGAAGTGAGGCTCTGGGTGATTGCATATTTGATACTTTTCTGCAATTTTGTCAGTATGAGGAGTGTAAAGAAGCTGGTTGGTTAGTCCTACTTACACTAGACAAAGTGGTAAAAAAGCAAGATGAGCTTAGGGTTGCTGAGTCATGGCTTAAGTGTCACATAAAAGACCTCAATGTTTCCAGTTGTGCTCTGAAAAAAAGCCTTATTTCTTCTAGTAACAGAGCTGATATTGCTGAACACCAAAACCAGTGTCTTATTGTTACGGTGGCTAAATTACAACACCAATTAAATTACCAACTGAGAATCGTGTCTGAAGTGAAAGTAAGAGCATTGACTGGGAAAAAATGGGATCCTGAAACATGGAATGGGGACATATGGGCAGATAGGAAGATAAAGATATGAAGCCTGTAAATTCTCTTGAATCCCTCTCATCTGAAGGGATTATAGTAAAACCATTATCCCCCTCCACCTTGGTTTGATGGGTTTGATGGGATTAACCCAACTCTTCTTGCTGGGTCATTGCAGAGGTCATGGAAGGCATTGCTGAATGTTCTCAAGAACTTCCATAACCACCCATTGTTGCTGCTACACCTAAAACTAATTTTAAGTCCAAGCGAGCCGCAAAAGGTGAAATAGAAAGTGTGACTGAGGAGGAGGTATGCTACACTTGAAAAGACCTGCTTGATTTTACTAACATGTACAGATAGAAATCTGGAGAATATGTATGGGAATGGCTACTGAGTGTGTGGGATAATGGTGCAAGGAATGTAACATTGGATCAGTCTGAGTTTATTAATTTAGGCCCACTAAGTATGGACTCTTCATTCAATGTTTCAGCTCAAGAGGTTAGGAAAGGATCTAATAGTTTATTTGGTTGGCTTACTGAATCATGGATTATTTGGTGGCCTACCTTAACTCAAGTTGAAGTACCAGATCTGGCTTGGTATAATGTAGAAGAAGATATTCAGAGGCTTAGAGAAATTGACCTGCTAGAATGGATTTATCAGAATAGACCCCTAGAGGCAGAAATGGAGAGTCCAGAAGACATGCCTTTCACCAATATGGTGAAGAATAAATTTGTGAAAGGAGTTCCAGCATCCTTGAAGACTGCTGTGATAGCTATTTTATGTAAGGCAGATTTGACAGTGGGTACTGCCCTAATTGAACTAAGACACTTAACTATGATGGGGCTGATTTGACCTCATGGCTGAAGGGGACAAGTGACAGCAGTTACTTGACAAAGGCAAGGTTTTCAAGCAGTTACTTGACAAATGGACAACAGACTCATAACAGTAATCAGAATAGTTTGACTCATGTGGAATTATGGCATTGGCTACCTGCACATGTTGTTCCTAGTAGTGAAATGCATGGCAAACCTACTAAATATTTACTTGATCTGTATAGACAGAAGAATTCTAGTTCATGTGAACACAGCCTAGATGGAATCACCAGAATACAGAGGCATGGCCTCGCAATCAATTCTGAGACTTGAGTCAGTTTACAGACCCATAACCCCTTGAATGAAGGGGAGGCTGGGTCCATTTGGGGAAGGACCCCACCACATTGCCAAAAATTTATCATGTCAGTCTTTCTCCCAGTCTTCCCCAAAGGGATCTGAGGCCTATTATGAGAGTGACTGTTCATTGGGGTAAAGGAAATTATCAGTGCACACTAGCACTCCATCATTAAATGGAAGTGGCATATCAGAGATCATACTCTCTGGGATTACTGGACACTGGCTCTGAACTGACACTAATTCCAGGAGACCCAAAGGTTCCTTGGGGCCCACCAGTCACAGTGAGGCATATGGAGATCAAGTTGTTGATGGAGTCTTAGCTAAGGTGCATCTCAAAGTGGGTCCAGTGGGTCCCCAAACAAATCCTATAGTGATCTCCCCAGTTCCACAATGCATAATTAGAATAGATACACTGAGCAATTGGCAGAATTCCCATAATTGGGTCCCTGACATGTGAAGTAAGGGCTATTATGGTAGGAAAAGCCAAGTAGAATCCATTAGTACTGCCTCTATCTACAAAAAATAGTAAATCAAAAGCAATACTGCATCCCTGGAGGGGTTGCAGAGATTATTGCCACCATCTAGGACTTGAACTATGCAGGGGTGGTGATTCCCACCACATCCCCATTTAATTCACATATTTGGCTTGTGCAAAAACAGATGGATCTTGGATAATGAGAGTAGATTATCATAAACTTAATCAGGTGGTGACTATAATTGCAGCTGCTGTTCCTGATGTGGTTTCATTGCTTGAGAAAATTAGTACATCTCCTGGTACTTGGTATGAAGCTACTGATCTGGCCAATGCCTTTTTCTTGATATCAATTTCAAAGGACCATCAGAAGCAGTTTGCTTTCAGTTGGCAAGGTCTACAGTATACTTTTACAGTGCTTCCTCAAGGGTATGTATATCAACCCCTCAGGACTATGTCATAATTTAGTTTGTAGTGACCTTGATCGCCTTTCCCTTCCACAAGATCCATTATATTGATGACATTATGCTGATTGGACCTAGTAGGAAGAAGTATTGATGGCTCTAGACTTATTGGTAAGACATATGCATGCTAGAGCTTGGGAAATTAATCTAACACAAATTCAGGCACCTTTCACCTCAGTGAAATT
Source organism: Orycteropus afer afer (assembly GCF_000298275.1). Classification (NCBI taxonomy): domain Eukaryota; kingdom Metazoa; phylum Chordata; class Mammalia; order Tubulidentata; family Orycteropodidae; genus Orycteropus; species Orycteropus afer. The sequence continues at coordinate 669,778 of NW_006922424.1, forward strand.
TCTAGGGGTCCAATGGTGTGGGACATGTCGAGATAATCCTACTAAAGTAAAGAAATAAGTTATTGTGTCTGGCTTCCCCCACAACTAAAAAGGAGGCACAACATCTGATGGGCTTCTTTGGATTTTGGAGGCAACATATCCCTCATTTGGGTGTGTTGCTGCAGCCTATTTATCAAGTGACTTGGAAAGCTGCTAGTTTTGAGTGGGGCCCAGAAAAACAGAAGGCTCTGCAACAGGTTCAGGATGCCGTGCAGGCTGCTCTGCCACTTGGGCCATATGATCCAGCTGATCTAGTGGTGCTTGAAGTGTCTGTAGTAGATAGAGATGCTGTTTGGAGTCTTTGGCAGGTCCCTATTGGCGAATAGCAATGCAGACCCTTGGAACTTTGAAACAAAGCCCTGTCATCCTCTGCAGATAACTATTCTCCTTTTGAGGAACAGCTTTTAGCTTCTTACTGGGCATTAGTAGAGACTGAACACCTAACTATGGGCCACCAAGTCACCATTAGGCCCGAGCTGCCCATCATGAACTGGATGTTGTCTGACCCACAAAGTCATAAAATTGGATGTGCACAGTAGCATTCCATCTTTAAATGGAAGTGGTATATCAGAGATTGGGCTCAAGCGTGACCTGAAGACCCAAGTAAGTTGTATGAGGAAGTGGTCCAAATGCCTATGGTCTCCACTCCAGTCACATTACCTTCCCTCTTCCAGTCTGCACCTATGGCCTCATGGGGAGTTCCTGATGATCAATTGACTGAGGAAGAGGAAACTCGTGCCTGGTTTACAGATGGTCCCACACAATATGCAGGCACCACTCATATGTGCACAGCAGCAGCATTGCAGCCCCATTCCAGGACTTCCATAAAGGACAGTGGTGAAGGGAAATCCTCCCAATGGGCAGAACTTCAAGCCATGCATATGGCTGTTCACTTTGCAAGGAATAAGAAATGGCCAGATGTGCAATTATATACAGATTCATTGGCTGTGGTTAATGGCTTGGCTGGATGGTCTGCGACTTGGAATGAGCATGATTGGAAAATATGTGACAAGGATGTATTATGAAGTGGTATGTGGATAGATCTTTCTGACTGGGCCAAAGGAGTATAGATATTAATGTCTCACATGAATGTCCATGAAAAGATGACCTCCACAGAGGAGAACTTTAACAATCAGGTGAATAGGGTGACATGTTCAGTGGAAACCAGCCATCCTTTTTCCCCAGCTACTCTTGTCATTGCTCAAAGGGCTCATGAACAAAGTGGCCATGGTGGCAGGGATGTAGGTTGTACATGGGATCAGCAATATGGACTCCCCCTTACCAAGGCTGATTTGGCTACTGCCACTGCTGAGTGCCCAATATGCCAGCATCAGAGACCAACACTGAGTCCGTGATATGGAACCTTTCCTTGGGGTCATCAACCAGCAACATGGTGGCAGGTTGATTACAGTGGACCACTTTCATCATGGAAAGGATAGCATTTTGTTCTTACTGGAAAAGATACTTATTCTGGATATGGATTTGCCTTCCCTACTGACAATGCTTCTGCCAAAACTACCATCCGTGGACTTACAGCATGCCTTATCCATTGTCATGACATCCCACACAGCATTGCTTCAGATCAAGAGACTCATTTCACAGCAAATGAAGTATGACAATGGGCCTATGCTCATGGAATTCACTGGTCTTATCATGTTTCCCATCATCCTGAAGCAGCTGGCTTGATAGAAAGATGGAATGACCTACTGAAAACACAATTATGGCACAAGCTAGGTGGCAATACCTTGAAGGATTGGGGCAATGTTCTCCAGGAGGCTGTATATGCTCTAAACCAGTGTCCAATATATGGTTCTGTTTCTCCAATAGCCAGGATTCACAGGTCCAGGAACCAAGGAGTGGAAACAGAAGTGGTATCACTATTACCCCTAGAAACTCACTCAAAAAAAATTTTGTTTCCTGTCCCTGCTACCCTATGCTCTGTGGGTCTGGAGATCTTAGTCCCAAAGAGAGGAACACTCCCACCTGGAGACACAATACTTATTGCATTGAACTGGAAATTAAGAATTCTACCAGGTCATTTTGGTTTCCTCATGCCTCTGAATCAACAGATAAAGAAGGGCATTACTGTGCTATCTAGTGTGACAGATCCTGATTCCCAAGGGGAAATTGGATTGACATTACAAAATGGAGGTAAAGAAGAATATGTCTGGAATAGAGGAGATTCTTTAGGAGTCTCTTAGTACTTCCATGTCCTGTGATTAAAGTCAATGGAAAATTACAGCAACCCAATTCTGATATGACTGCTAATGGCCCAGACCCTTCAGGAATGAAGGTTTGGGTCACCCCACCAGGCAAAGAACCACAACCAGCTAAGGTGCTTGCTGAGGGCAAGGGAAATAGAGAATGGGTGGAAGAAGGTAGTTCCGAATATCAGCTATGACCACATGACCAGTTTCAGAAACAAGGGCTGTGATTGTTATATTTCTTCATTGTATATGGGCATCAAATATTTTTGTTTCCTCTTGTTATGAACTGTGAAATGTAAATAAGGTTAAGGCATTTCAGTTGTACGTGTATTAGTGTATCATGTTAGGCACAAATATGACTTTATAATTGTCCTTCTTTAGAGATTATATATGGTAAGAAGATGTGTACAACTGCCAAGTTGACAAGGGGTGAACTGTGATAGTTGGACTTGTGTGTCAACTTGGCTGGACCACAATTCTATGTGGTTTAAGCAAATATGATGTGGGTTGTTCCAATGATGGATCAGATGTATATGTTTTGAGCAGCCAATCCACTGAAAGGGAGTTTCCCTAGGGGTGTAAACTGCTTCCAATATATTTATGGACATCCTGGGAAAAGAGACACTCTTCTGTAGATCGGGATCCTGCTGTGCTGCCTACAACTGTCCGAGTGAACAATCCACCATTCAGCCTGGAGATCTTGGATTTGTCATTCATTGAAGTCAACAGCCAGTATACTGCCTGCAAACCTTGCGCTCCTCAGCCCCTGCAGCTGCGTGAGTCGGGAAAATCCTCCAGCTTGACATTTGATCCAAGAACTTTGGACTTGCCAGCTCCTATAAGTGTGTGAGTCATTTTCCTAAGATAAATTTCCCTTTCTCTCTATATACAATCTTTACTGGTTTTGTTTCTCTAGAGAACCCAGCCTAACACAGTATTGAAAGCCACAACTCAAGGGGACTGTCTTGTATTTCTGGGTCTCACAAGTTTTTCACCTTTGGCATGGTGCAGTGTTACACTCTTATATCTCTACTAGTGGAAAGCAATTTGAATTTTCCTTCTCTGACAGGTTTCTGCCTTACACAGGTTCTGGCTTTCACAGATTTTACTGTTCATACTGTATTTTGGTGTGCCTGAAAAAAGATGTTTATGCCATCCCTATCTTCTCCCAGGAACAAATCCTATAAAGAACAGTTCTTGTTTAGTTCAGCATATGGGACTTACAGGAAATATAACCAAATCACTTAAGTTAGCATGTACAAAGATTGTCATTGAAAACTGCAAAATAAGAAATGCCCATGGTAAAATTCAAAAAAATATATTGACAGAAATTTTGTCACATCCTTACTTGCCAATGTTTCTTCCTAAAGCAGGATAAATGTTTGCATACAAACGTTTGTGCCTCATTTCCTGAACTGAATGTGAGTTTAGTATCCAGAGCTGCCAAAGCACTCAGTCAAAACTTCAGCTGGACTAAATCATAACTCAGAGGAAATAAAGAGAAGATGCCGGCATTATGCTAAATTTATCAATCAAATGAACTTAGCCATTTTCAACAAAGTTAAGCAATTTCTTTTCATGGGAAATATTCTTAAAGTATGCTCCTTAGTCTAGCAACAGCAACATCATTTAGGAACTTGTTGGATGGTGAAAGAAAGAACACTGAAAAGTGCACATAAGATATAGACAACAGAGGCAAATACTATTACATGCACAATACTTCATTACCACTAACACCAAACACCAGGCTATGGGTAAATGTATAGACAGGTGAGAAGATCAGGTGGGGGCTGGCAAACAGGAATGCACCCTACATCTAAGACAGATTTGGCTGAACATAATCTTACATATGCACTTGTGTTACAAAAGTAACCACATACATTATAGAATAAAAAGAAGACAGAGTTGGGGTGACTTCTCAGAGATAACCAGACACCTTGAGAGAGAGAATCACCAGGCCTGTGGACTTGGGACATAGTCTTGGGGGACATGATGCTAAACTGGCACAGCATAATACATAAAAATCTTGTTCTACAACCTACTTTGGTGAGTAGCAAGTGGGGTCTTAAAAGCTTTTGAGTGGCCATGTAAGATACAACTATTTGTCTCCTCTCATCTGAATAAGAGAAGAGTGAAAAAAATCAAAGGCATCTGGAAACAATTACTCCAAGGATAAGATGGACCATGAGGACCTCAGCCTTCATGATCTTGAAACCAGAAGAACTAGATGGTGCCTGGCTACTAATGTCAGGTACTCAGAAAGGGATCACAATTGGACACCCTGGATAGAGTGGGAGGAAAAATGTGGAACAAAATTCAAAAACATAAAAATGACAAAAATTACTGGTTGGATAGAGTCTTGTGGAACCCCCAAGAATATGGCCCTGGTTACCTTTTGGCCCTAGATATGTACTCACTTCCTTGGATTGGCTCTCAGCCCAACAGTAGAAAGACCTACATACAAAACACCTACCCTAGGGCAATGCACCAATCTCTTCTAGGGAGATGTACCCCTTAGAGTAATCAGCGATGAGACACCAGAGGGGCAGCATTCACACAGAGGGAAAGCTGGACAGACAGGAATGGATAGTCAAGAAGGGCACAGGGAGAGGAGGGGAGGAGAGTTTTTTATGGTCAGACATGGTAATTGGGTGTGAAATCAAATGTGCATGAACAGCTGAATGCAAAACAAATTTTCTTTGTAAATTTCTACCCAAAACACAGTAAAATTAAAAAAAATAAATGTAGAGCCTCGCAAACCCAATGGGGCAGGTCCATTCTGTAAAAAAAAAAAAAAAAAAGGAAGAAGAAGAACTTGTTGGAATTACAAATGCTTAAGCCCACCTCAAATAACAGGAGCACTAGGGGTAGGGATACACCACTCTACTTTTAGCAAGTTTTTCAAATGATTCTGATACATATTAAAGAGAATCAGTGACATAGAGTATAGATTGTACTTATACAGGTACAAAAAGATATTTGTGATGCTGCCAATACATAGGGAAGCTCTGGTGGCATAGTGCCTAAGGCACTTGACTGCTAACCGAAAGACTGGTGGTTCAATCTACCAGTCACTCCCTGGAGGGAAGGTTGGGCAAACTACTTCTGTAGTGATACCATCTTGGAAACCCAAAGAGTGGTCTCTATGAATTGGATCCGACTCAACAGCAGTGAGCTTGGTTTTTTTGTTTGGCCAATACATAATGAGAGAAGCTCTGAAAATAAATAGGAAAAAGGAAAGTAGAGAAAAAAGGAATAAAGAAAGAGAGAAACAAAGAAAAGAACAGAAAGCCTATATTTCTCCTGTGGTTCCTATCCTAGTAACTAGACTGTTTTATTTTTCTTACCTAATAAACAGTTGCTTTGGCAAAGTATAAACTGTCTCATGAAGTTTTGTTTTAAAAATTTAATCTAGAACTCTTTACAAAAGGTCACAGGAAATATTTATAACAAATTTTATGTAACCATTTGTTCTAAAATAGTTTTTATTTCTTTTCAGCTAAACAGTTGTTTCCTCATAATTTGGAAAATATTTTTAGCTATATAAAGAAGAGCTCCTTCTCTCCTCATTTTCTGAGAAACATACACCCACAACACACAAACACACGTTTATACAGAAAGATACGTAAGTAAGTTCTATGCAACTATGTCTTTTAATGCTACCATTAAACCTCTATGGGTGAATGTAGCATATTGCTACATACAATTGTTGTTGTTTTGGTTGTTGTGTGCTGTCAGGTGGATTCTGACTCATAACAATCCTGTAAGCTAGGAGAACTGTCCCATAAGGTTTCCTAGGCTGTAATCTGTATGGAGAACAGGTTATCAAATCTTTACCTCAGAGTAAAGATGGATTAGAAAGCCTTGGATAGCCCTTTGGTTAGCAGCTGAGCTCTCAACCATTGTGCCACCAGGTCTCCTTACTACCTATGGTAGATACATAAATTTAATAATTTATTCTACTTATCTTCTTAGGAGCTCTGGTGGCGTAGTGCCTAAGGCACTTGACTGCTAGTCAGAAGGCTGGTGGTTCAAACCCACGAGCCACTCCTTGGAAAGAAGAAGGGGCAATCTACTTCTGTAGTGATACTTCCTCGGAAACCCAAGGAGGGGTGGCTATGAGTCGGGTCCAACTCGATGGCACATAACAACAACAACAATAACTAAAAAGTCCTAAACATATATTTTTCCATTTGTTTATAGAAGTATGGAGAAGTGGAATAAATTTTCCAATCAACAGGAGGAAGCTGATAACTGCTCAGAATCTGTGAAATTTGATGCTCACTCAATGACAGCTTTGATTCCTCTGAGTAAGTAGAAGGGTTGTCTGCCCATGGAGGTTGTTCTTAGAGTTATTGATAATAGGTAAAATTAAAGTCTTGAGACTTAATTTTAGCATTTAAGAATGTTAAACTGATAGTTATCTGACAAATAGGTCCACTGCTCTTTTGAGACAGAATAGAAAATAAACTTAAAGTCAGGAACCATTGCATCAGATTAAATTGGTTCACAATAAATTGACATCTCTGAATTCCCAGCCTCAGTGGGAGGTTTTAGAGATGACTACAGACTCTGGTAGCATAGTGCCTAAGGCACTTGACTGCTAACCAGAAGGATGGTGGTTCAAACCCAACAGCCACTCCTCGGAAGGAAGGTTGGGCAATCCTACTTCCGTAGTGATACTGCCTCGGAAACCCAGGGAGGGGTCGCTAGGAGTCGGGGCTGACTCGATGGCAAATAACAACAACAACAACACAGACTCTGGTGGTGTAGTGCCTAAGGCATTTGACTGCTAACCAGAAGGCTGATGGTTCAAATCCACCAGCCACTCCTCAGAAGGAAGGTTGGTCAATCTACTTCTGTAGAGATACTGCCTGGAAAAGTCAAGGAGGGGTCGCTATGATTTGGAAACAACTGGATGGCAGTGTTTTTTTTTTTTTTTTAATGCCTCTACAACTGTGAACTAATATTTGAAAACTGTAGGTTATAGGTACTGAAACACATATCTGTATAGGTTACAACAAGAAATCAAAAGAAGAACATTCAGCTATAGCTGGGCATGCTTATTTAAAGAGGTAGGACAGAGTTTATAATTCCACCAAGTCTTGAAAGATGAATACAGTTCACCAGGGTAATCAGTGAGAAAAAGGGAGTCAAAAAGACATTTTAGTGAGAGCAAGCAGCATATACAAAGTTAAGGGGTCATGAATGAATTCTTACATAGGCAAACCTGGGTGTAGGTCAGAACTCCAAGGCAAGGTGGAATTTTGTGCCTTGTGAAGGATGGAAGTTAGGGTATGGCTCCAGTGAGTCAGAACCAAAAACAATAGTAGTAAAAGCAGTGATAATAAAAGTATGAGAAGTTAGGACAGAGACACTGGGGACAGAAAAAAGGCAACAGAAACTTTTGATCACTATTTAAAAATGTATTTTTTTTTTCTTTTTCTCACTTCTTGTCTCTTCACTTTTCCGTTTAATTCCACCACAAAACCAAACCAAAGTGACCTCCACTGGGTTTCCAAGGCTATAAATCTTTACAGAAGTAAATTGCCCCATCTTCCTTCTGCAGAGCGGCTGGTGGATTCAAACTGCCAACCTTCTGGTTAGCAATCAAATTCTTTAGGCACCGTGCCACCAGGGCTTGAACAATGCTTAACATTTTATTTCGGAGTTGGCAACCTGAAATCCAATTTTACTTCTTTTTGTACTGAACAATAAAAACAAAAGCCATCAGAAACAATCTTTGAATAGATGTTTTATTCACCTAGTCAGAGAAATGTCTTCATCTACTAAGTTTCCAGTTCCTATTGATTTATCTCCACCACTTTAGCATCCACTACATAAACCACTCTTCCACATAAATACATAATGCTAAGAGGTTATTGTTAGGAATACATTCTGATCTATCAAGAGGATGGGTTTCAGGGATCCTTTCCAAAGTCAAAGTGGAAATGCTTGAAAAATTCATAATTATGCTAAGTTACTTGAGGAATCTCATGTTAACCCAGAGCATCACAATATTTTCTAACAGTCCTTTGGGTTTTTGTTTTTCAGATCCTAAAAATGGCCCTGCTCTTCAAGAGAAACTGAAGTCTTTCAAAACTGCATTGATTGTCCTTTATCTCCTTGTGTTTGCACTTCTCATACCTATCATTGGAATACTGGCAGGTACAGTATTATACAATTCTGTAACTCAGCAACTCATCTGTAATTACTCATTGCAGAAGCAAAAAAATAAACTGTCTTTTGCATATGGTAGATTCATAAGAGAAACATCGTATTACAAGCTGTTCCTCAAATTTATTAAATGAAAAATAGATTCTGAAATGTATTAAGTAGAAAAGGTAGATTTTTTAAAAGTAAAAGACAACCAAAATCTATCAATTTTTGTTTGTTTGTTTGTTTCTAACAATATAAAAGAAAATGTATGGGTGTTGTTGTGGGTGAGTGGATGGGTGAGTGAACGTGTGTCAATCTCTGCAATGTGCAAAACCGTCAATGAAGGGTTAAGACTTAATATATATTTATAATTCAGTCACTTTCAGAAGTAAGATAGCTGAAGTGAAAATATCTAAAAGCAAATTAATCCTTTGTTGTTGTTGTTGTTATGTGCTGTGAAGTCGGCCCCAACTCATAGCGACCCCTCCTTGGGTTTCCGAGGCAGTATCACTACGGAAGTAGGATTGCCCAACCTTCCTTCCGAGGAGTGGCTGGTGGGTTTGAACCTCCAGCCTTCTGGTTAGCAGTCAAGTGCTTTACCCACTATGCTACCAGAGCTCCCAAATTAATCCTTAAACATTTCATCTTTGGTATTTATTTACAATTATTGTTTTTCCTATTTTAAATTACTTTATAGTCAAATCTTAAAAAGTTATCCTGCTACAAAACTGTTGAGATGGAATTGGAAAAACAAATTAATTTTGCATAACAGACATTGACAATAAATATTTATCTTCTCTCTGATCTTCACGTTTACATTATAATTTAAAATATTGTTGTTAACTGTGAATTTAATAATTCCCTGAAACATCAGGAATAGCATATTACTGTTATTAAAAAAGCACAGCACAAAGAAATGCTTCCATTTTAGTGATCCATGTGGTTTTCAGTCATTGAAGTGATTACTATTACTATAAATTTACCATTTCAGTTTATACATTCTCCCCATGCATGAGACATAGACTTTTTCTTATGAAACAGAGAATAAAATTTGTTTCTATATGTTAGTACCAATGTTAACATTTACTACCTAATACCAAAAATGATTAAAGTACAATTTGTAGAGAACAATCACTTTCTCATAAATGTTTAGTGAATGGACAGGTAAATATCAGTAGTGATACCTGTATTGGCTTTTCCTGTGATAGTCTCTTTTTATTCCTACTGAATAAATGCTACCCTGTTTTATTTTAGGAGCTCTGGTGACATAGTGCCTAAATCATTTGACTGCCAACCAGAAGGCTGGTGGTTGAAATCCACCAGCCACTCCTTGGAAGGAAGGTTGGGCGATCTACTTTTGTACTGTTACCGCCTTGGAAACCCAAGGAAGGGTCGCTATGAGTCAGATCTGACTCGATGGCAGTGAGGTTTTTTTTTTTTTTTTTTTTTGGTCTCTCTTTTATACCAAAAGGCTTGGTAGCAACAATTTATTTAGAGATTTAAAAAATTAATTAAGAAAAATAAGACAAAAATATCAATATGAAAAGGTAAAATGAAAGAATTAGACAATTTTTAAAAATCCCCAAAAGTATACATTTCTAGCAAAACTCTAACCACACTCACTGCCATCGAGTTGATTCCAGCTAGTAATGACCCCACTGGATTTCCAACATTGTAAATATTTGCAGAAGCAGACTGCCCCATCTCTGTTCTGTGGAGCAACTGGTGAGTTCAAATCATCAACCTCTTCATTAGCAGCGAATGCCTTAACAGCTACACCACCAGTGAGTCACAACTTTAATGAAAAATATTCTAGTTCCATAAAGATATAAAGCAGATCATTTACATTAATATTCCTATAATATAAAAGCAAGCCAGTTTTTTTCTATGAGAAGTTCTACTATTTCTAGTACTGAGAGCAGAGAGAATTAATCTGTGAGTCTTCAAAGAGAGGAGACCTTGTAAACTAATGTCCTATACCTCAGCAATACCCTTATAGTTTTTATGGCCACATATATCTTAGGGCTATTATTTAAAACATCTTTCAAGATGACATGATACTATCTACTGGGGATATGGGAAGGAATAGAAAGAACGCTTTACTTAGGCTCAACTTGACATCCTCCAGATACGTGGCTCTTTGGAGAGTCTGGCTTGAACCGGGGATAAATTTCAGTATTTCTTCAAGTGTGGATGGTTGCATATACCTCAAACAAATCTGCACGTATTATTTCCCTCAGTAGTATTTTTGATGGATTTGAAAAACAAGACATTTGTATTTATGTGCCTAGTAGCTCGCCACTTCTCTATACCCAGTAAAATGTCAGACATATGCTGTAACGAGAAAGACTGGGAATAAAATTTATTTTCATTTGCATATTAATGGTCTAAGAAGAAAAGTCTCCTGAATAAAAGGTCCACTATTTTTTGCTAAGGGGAAAATTAAAAAAAATATTTTGAGCCAGGGCCAAAATTCTGCTAAGGGAGAAACTATAATGAAAACAACAGTACAACTCTAACAATAGTTAGAATTTTTGATCATTTACTGCGTTCCAGACACTAGGCTATAAGCTTTTCACAGATTATCTTTATGTACCCTTACAATTACCCTCTAAGCAGATACTATCATTTTCCTCACTATCCACACCAGGAACCTGAGACTGCTCGAGTGCAAAACCATGAATTCTGACTCCTAATCTCTGTGTTCTACTGTCTCCCAGAGTAATTGAGCTTTCATACTAAATAAACAACAAAATCAAAGTTGCCTTGATTCTAACTAGGAAAACAATTTTTACAGATAAAATTTAATGCCTCTTTTGGGCATTAAAATAAACAAACCAAACAAACTACAGCCACCTAAGTGGAAAAAAAAAAATAATGTGTCTGACATTAAACAATTAATTAACTTCCTGATAAACTGAAGCTCTCATACATTGTTTATCTATATGAGTATCTGAAGTTTAAAATACATACCTGTATGATGTTTTGTTACATGATATCATTAGGTCTAAGGCAGGTGTTAGATCAATTTCATCACTTTTATATAAACTACAACCAGTCAAGCTAACCCTAAAAGTGGAACTTCTGTAGGCCCATGCAGAATTCAGAGAAATGTCTGAAAAGAACACAGGGTTCTAAGTTTAAAATCACTGGACTATTAGAAAATACTACCAAGTCAATGGGAGCTCTGGTAGCATAGTGCTTAAAGCACTTGACTGCTAACCAAGAGGCTGGCTGTTTAAACCCACCAGCCACTCCTCAGAAGGAAGATGGGGCAATGTACTTCCATAGTGATACTGCCTCGGAAACCCAAGGAGGGGTCACTATGAGTCGGGTCTGAGTCGATGACATATAAACAACAACAAGTCAATATGTTTGTTCTAAGGTTGACAATGATTGATCTGAAGTAATTTTGTTTCCTAAAACTATAATAGATATCTATTAAGATGGAAAAGAAGCTAAAATTTTTAGAATCTTTTATGTTCACATCAAATGACCTAGATTCACCAGTGGAAGGGAACTCACTCTGTGTATCATGCATGAATGACAAGCAACTGAATGTATTGTTGTCAAGTCAATTCTGATTCATAGCAACAATGCACGACAGTAGACTGCCCATAGGGTTTTCAAGGCTGTAATCTTTACAGGATCAGATCCCCATAACTTTCTCCCACATATGGTGTTAACAGCTGAGTCCTTAACCACTACACCACCAGGGATCTCTCTTCTCATGCATAAAACCAAAAATAAACTCATTGCCATTGAGTCAATTCTGACTCATCATGACCTCCGTTGGGTTTCCAAGGTTGTAAATCTTTACAGAAGCAGGCTGCCCCATCTTTCTTTTGTGGAGAGGCTGGTGGGTTAGAACCAATGACCTTTTGGTTAGCAGCCAAATGCCTTAACCACTACACCACCAGAGCTCCTTTTTCATACACCCCCCCTTGCAAAAAAAAAAAAAAAAAGCACTACTGTCAAGTCAAATCTGACTCATAGCAGCCCCTCTTTGTGTTCCCAAGACAGTATCACTATGGAAGTAGATTGCCCAACCTTCCTTCTGAGTAGTGGCTGGTGGGTTTGAACCACCAGTCTTCTGGTTAGCAGTCAAATGCCTTAGGCACTTTCATATATATATACATATATATAGATAGATAGATAGATAGATAGATAGATATGAAACTCATGTGTCAATCAGTGTTGTGCTTATGTGATTTACATGCTTTATCTCATTCAGTTGTCAGTGTCACCATTAAGGTACTTAGTACTTAGTTATTACTGTGAGGAAACCTGAGCAAGGAGAGGCTAAGAAATCTGTTCAGAGTAACCTAGCTGATGCATGAGGGACAGAGGTAGCTTCTAGAACCAGGAAGCTTGATCCTGTCTAAACACCAGAATCTTCTTTATATAACAGGTATCTCAAAGTAGGGCTGGAACTAAGTGTTTTTCATGTGTTAGCTCATGATGATACTAAAACAAAACAAAACAGTCTTATTGGTATCTCATTTTTATTACAAAGGCCAACAGAAACAGATTCAGGTATCACTGCATATGTAGATTATTTTAAACAATGTGAAGTTATTCTTATTATAAACCAAAAACCAAACTCACTGCCATTGAGTCAGATCCGACTCATAGCAACCCCTTCTTGGGTTTCCAAGATGGTATCACTACAGAAGTAGATTGCTTGACCTTCCTTCTGAGGAGTGAGTGGCTGGTGGGTTTGAACCTCCAGCCTTCTGGTTAGCAGTCAAATGCCTTAGGCACTAAGCCACCAGAGCTCCCATTCTTAATATAATAGGGATCAATTATGGAAATCTTGTGGTAAACCTAATATAACTATAATATAGATATTGATGTAGATAAAAAGAGAAAATACACAAAGAAATATGAAAAAAAAAACCTATATCTTAACCCTCACTAATTAATGATACAATGATGTTTAACATTTTCTTCATTGTACATAATTATGGATTATTTTTGTTTGAAAAGTAAATGATTATCCTTTTCATCCTTTTGGAACTTTCAGCAAGATAATTAGCTTGTTTGTAGAAGACATGCCCCCTTAGAAATATGTATCAGCAACTCAGTATATTCCCAAAATTTCATTTAATAATTTTTTTTTTTCAAGAAATAATTAGCTATAAGATTGTTCATCAAAACATTGACTGTACTAGTGAAAATAGAAGCAAACTTAATGTTGGGGCTTTATTAAATAAATTCTGGTTGATCATCCATAGAATACAAGGCAGTTATTCATATCATTTTTATTGAACAACATTAAGTTATATAAAAAATATTGATTATGTAGGATTAAATTAAAAAGTAGTTTCCAAATTTTATGTAAAATATAATCTTGTTTTTATAAGAACAGCATGATAGTGAGAAAAAGGGGTAAAATATTGAGTATACCTCAAGATGATGAGATTAATGGTAATTATATTACTCATCTTTTCTAAAATTTTCTACTATTAATATGTGTTTTATAATAAGCAAAGATGTTTTAGAAAAAAGTATATTTTTAAGTGAAAATATTTATTGCCCAATTTCCTTCCTCACCAACTATAATTAGGGCTATATAAACTGAAAGTGGTAATTCTCTGCCAGCTTCAGTTATAGGACAAGGGTGATGAGCAGGCATATTATCCATACAGTGGATAACGTTGCTTCTACTTTTACTACATATTGTTTTTGCCATCATCATTATCATTTATTTTCATAATAACTCACAAACTTGACATGTTTACTTCAGAGACTCTTAAGCAGTATCTCATTTTGTACTAACAGCAGTCCCATGGAATAAGCTACCATGCTCTCTATAAACTGCAGAATTTTCTCTAACTGGGCAAGCCAGGTGAAATGTTCCAGATTCATGTAGGCAGCAATTAATAGTAATAAATTCTAATGTAAAGTAGGAAAGGGAGGTTGCTTGCTTCCGTCTAAGAAGCTCTGGTAACATGGTGGTTAAGTTATTTGGCTGCTAATCAAAATTCAGTGGTCTGAACTCATTAGCCATTCCTCAGAAAATGATGACGCAATCTGCTTCCATGAAGGTTATAGTCTTGAAAACCCTTTGTGGTAGGTAATTCTATTCTATCCTATGGGGTTGCTATCAGTTGGAATTGACTTGATGGCAGTGGGCTTACTTTTGGTTTTGTTTCCCTCTAGATAATATGCTTAGTGTAGGTCACACATTTTATGTTTGAGAATAATACTTGATTTAAGATAGCATTAAAAATTTTGAAATGGGGGAATGTGATGTAATGATATGGAATGGAAAGGAGCTATATGAAATGAAATGGCTTATGCATTTAAGAACATAGGTCATAATTCTGTAATTCTGTTTATTTTTAATTAAATATGCAGCTCAACTCCTGAAGTGGGAAATGAAAAATTGCACAATTTGTTCAATTAATACAAATGATATCTCTCAAAATATCACGGGAAAAGGAAATGACAGTGAAGATGAAATGAGATTTCGAGAAGTTATGGAATTCATGAGCACCATGGAGAAGAAAATCCATTATATTTCAGATATGGAAACCAACCTCATAGACTTGGAGCATTTCCAAAATTTCAGTGTGATCACTGATCAAAGATTTAATGATGTTCTTTTCCAGCTGAATACCTTAGTTTCTTCACTGCATGGGCATGGAAATGCAACAGATGAAATCTCCAAGTCCTTAATGAGTCTGAATATCACATTGCTTGATTTACAGCTCAATATAGAAACACTGAATGGCAAAGTACAAGATAATACACTTAAGCAACAAGAGGTAAGGTTTTGGGACTGAAAATTTGCATGCTGGAATTTAATACATTCAGCTGATCCTGTCTCTTCAGGCAGCCCAGGAAAGCAAAAGTTACAAACCATGTTTCAACATCATCTTATTTATTTTGATTCCTCTGGTATCTTCCCTAAAAAGTTTCAAACGAATTTACATAATGTTTTCCCAGACTCTCGGCAAAATGGGGATTTCTTTTTCCTTTTTTTTTTTTTTTTTACCCATTGGATATAGATTTAAAGTATTTTAACTTTGTAAAGAAGGTCAGATTGTCTCTTTAAACTGTTTAACTGAATTACAAATTTTGAATTATCTGAGTAGATCTGTAGAGGTAGAAACTCTGTACTTGTGAATTGTACAACAGGCCTGATATCTCTTCATCATCAAAATATGGAAAGCTTATTTACATGGATATCTACAAAACTAAATTTAAAAAAAAATTCTGCTTGCAAAAGATATATGTAAATTTTCACATGCATAGAAAGCTATATTTAAAAAATTAAATTTTGAATAATTTAAACAATGTCTTATTGTCATTATAGTATCAAATACACAATAGGTTTTCTACTCTATGCAAGCTATGACATGCATTAAACATTTAGAAATACAGCAATGAGAAAAGCACTACCACCATCAGTCTGGAACAATCAGATACATACTCATATTGGGGCCAAGAGAGCAGTAGATATTCTAGTGCCAGTGGTTGGCAAAGTTTCTTTGTAAATTAGCAGTTATTAAATATTTTAGGCTTTATGGGCCATACAGTCTCTGTAGCAAGTGCTCAACTCTGTCATTGTATCAGTAAAGCAGCGCAGATAATATATAAACAAATGAGCAAAGCTATGGTCCAATAAATCTTTATTTACAAAAGCATACTGTGGGCTGAATTTGAATACAGGTCATACTTTGCTGCCCTTGGTCTAGATTCTTCTGTGGTTTAGATCTGAATTACCTTCTACTAATGAAAAATTAAGAAGCAAGTCATTTGTTTCAAATTGTAGGTTTTTTGTTGCTGGGCAATTATCATTTTTATTTTTCATAAAAAAGTACACAAATGACTAAAAGTTTATCATTTTTGAAAAAAGAAAAGTCTTCATATATAATACCTAGGATCTCTAGGGGGTTCTGGTGGCGTAGTGCCTAAGGCATTTAACTGCTAACCAGAAGGTTGAAGGTTCAAACCCACCAGCCACTCCTGGGAAGGAAGATTGGGTAATCTACTGTAGAGTTACTGCCTCAGAAACCCAAGAAGGGGTCACTATGAGTCGAATCAACTAGAGGGCAGCGAGTTTGGTGTTTGGTTTTAGGATCTTTGTAATATCTTTGTAATGTGAAACCTATAAACGTCCCTGTTACCTAAGTAATGCTAGCATCTTTGTAGTAGATTTGTTATGATAGATCCATTCCCAATTAAGAGGATTTTCTGTATAAAATCACAATTACACAATAATGATTGTAAAAAATGGATGTCATCTATAGAGCAAAGATAAAACATCTGAAGTTATAACAGCAACTGAAAAGCAATTAAATTATTGACTGGATAACCAACTAAAAAGCTGGAGAACAGAAAGAAAATTCTCCTTAATTATGTACTGACAGGTGTAATCACTCAGATTTTTTTTTTTTTCTCATGTGGTCGACATCTCACTGAGTCACACACAACAATGATTTAATTGTTTAAATATGGGGATCCTGTCAGTGAACTGTATTCCAACATGTATTTGTCATTCTGTTTCTTTCCCTATAACATCTTCAAAAATCTGTCAGCATTTCTCACACCCTTAATAAGTATCTAAGCTTATCAAATGCTATTGGTATGTCATGGACTGAGGGTATGGAACGTTTAGAGAAAATGCATAAAGAAGAAATTGTCCATAGCTTTGAAGGATATAGCAGGAAATGGAAGAGAAGTGTGAGTTAAATAAATAGAACCCAATTGGGCTGGAAGTAAGAGAGATGGAGAAGAAACAGTACTTTGGGTAGAAAGTGCTGCAAAGGGGTAGTGAGATGAGGTGATAGAAGTATAAGATGGAAACGTAAGGATATATTTGATTTGGGCAATGTCCTAAATCTAGCAGATGTGATAGAATTTCTGTGATCCCACATAAATTCAAATTTTAAGTATCAAACTAAATTGAAAACCATTTGGAAGGCAGAGGAAATAAAAAATATGCTTTGAAAACTAATGGAAATAATCAACATCTGGTGATCAATCAGATGTTAGATTGCACTTGTGTTTTGAACAGTGTCCCAGCAATAGAAAGAGAGGTACAGGAAATGGTGGAACTTCCAAAGCTAATTATTTTTAAAGACAATAGTCACTAGTAGAGATTTAGAAACTAGGTCAGTGTCAGCGTATATGTGTGTGTGTGTGTATGCACTAAAAACAAAACAAAACAGCATTGGGATTCATATCCCCATTTTCTGAAGAATCTAATTCATCTTTAAATCTTTAATCTAATGAAGGAATAAATAAATTAAATGAATGTCTGAGTCAGTAGATGTTTGAAGTAAAGGCTTATAAATAATACTAGCCTAATGCTTATCAAGGGCAGACTAAACATTAAGTTGGAAGAAAAAAAACAAGAACAGTAACACAAAATGGAAGCTATGGATGGAATTCATCATATCCTTTCTTCATAGAAAGGACCATAAGACTGCACAATTGAGTATCTTATTTTCACCGGAGCCACTGGTGATGGAATATGGAGAGGGTGCTTGAATGCTGTGCAGGACTTTTAAAAATTAAATGCATTTTTTCTCCTTCCAGTAAAAATTATTTCAAGTAGAATATGCTAATGTAAGCACTGTATGAACAGTCCAAAAAAGGGATTAAAAGACAGCCTCACATTTAGGTATGAAGAATATGAATAATATATATATACATATACATATA
>NW_006922424.1:688160-688676 GCF_000298275.1 Orycteropus afer afer
TGTAGTGTTTTGCTTAACAAGAAGCTTTGCTCATTAATCTACTTTTATTACATCAATATATTATATAGAAAATGCCAAATAATCATGGAAGGAGGAGATAGAGTTGGAGATATCTTAATCTAGAGTAAGGTCGTGGGTGAGGAAGATACAATTAGAGCAGTGAAAATGGATGAGACTCTCTGCTTTTTGGATATTACCTTAAAGAGGGCAAGGTAGATTTACTTTCACGTCTTTCCAAAGGTATGACACCTGGACTGTCTTGATCTTCTCACCTCAACTTGTCTAATCCTGTCCAGGAGAGTGTGATTTTCTCTTCACACCTGGAATAAGGAATGCATATGATTAGTTTATTTCTGCATGTGAGTGCAAAATGGGAATCCATCCACAGCTCAATACAGAACTAATTATAGAAGAATAAAGCAGATAATGAAGGTAGATAATGAGCTAAAAGCAGAAAAGAGAGGGAGAAAACATAACCAGAAGAAGTTAGAAGGCTTGGTGATCTGAAAGAGAAAC
>NW_006922424.1:689188-697651 GCF_000298275.1 Orycteropus afer afer
TATTACTCTATAAATGTATATACATGCATGCATATAAATACATGTAAAAT
This sequence comes from Orycteropus afer afer, assembly GCF_000298275.1. Classification (NCBI taxonomy): domain Eukaryota; kingdom Metazoa; phylum Chordata; class Mammalia; order Tubulidentata; family Orycteropodidae; genus Orycteropus; species Orycteropus afer. The sequence continues at coordinate 689,239 of NW_006922424.1, forward strand.
ATATATGTATATGAAAACATAACATTATTCTTAATGTTCAGTATTACTGAGAATGGTGATAGTAAACTTTAGCCATCATTGTAAAACAGTTTGACGGACAGAGAAATTATATTCACACAATAGAAATATGTTGCCACTCTAAGTAATAATAAAAAGAAATTTCACTTCAAGGTAAATTTAAGTCATATAAAAAATTTTTTATTTAATTTTGAGTATTTTGATATTTAGATTTGAGAATACAAGCACACCTTAATATGTTGAACTCATTTTGGTGGGGTAGGTGTAAACACTGAGTCATTTAGTCAAAAAGAGGAAATGTGTCAGAACTAAACAATTATATTTTTTAAGTTCTTAATTCTTGTATTCTTATTCTGCACTATTTCTGTAATATTATCTACTTTTTAAAACTTGAATTTTCAGTGCTTTTTGAACTTATATAGTTGATAATTATATGTGTAACCCAAACCATGGATACTCACTTTTGTTTCACAGGAAATCAGAAAATTAGAGGAGCGTGTGTACAATATGTCAGCAGAAATCAAGTCTATGAAAGAAGAACAAGTGCGTTTGGAACAGGAAATAAAAGGAGAAGTGAAACTATTGAATAACATCACTAATGATCTCAGACTGAAAGACTGGGAACATTCTCAGACACTAAGAAATATTACTTTAATTCAAGGTAAAGTATCTTTGCATTCCTCCAGAAAATGATACATTACAATGTACTGATATATGCAGAAATTTAAAGGTCATAATCCTACGGTTTAAAATAAATTATTGTGAGTATACATTTTCTATTCATACACAAAGGAAGGAATCTTATGATCAGGACATGGTAACATCACCAGTAGTTTGAATATTTTCAACAGAAGGAGATAAACAAATGAAATATCTCATAAGAGCTCATGAGTTGTTCATTGCTGGAATCATACCACATGTACTGAAGAGGGGTATTCATCCTCTGATTGTGGGTACAAAGTTCTCTACATGTACATAATCATGTTTGTTAATTCTGTTCTCAAAACTTCCAGGTTCTCAATTACTTCTTCTCTGATTATATTATTAATTAGAAAGGTATTCTGAATTCTCTAAAATAATGGTACATGCACCATTTCTTCTTCAGTCACTGTTAGTAGAACAAAGTGAATTGAATCATAGTTTTTATTAAAATATGTATCATGGTATATTTTGGAGTAGCTTTTAGTTATTATTTTTATTATAAATATTTTTCCATCTTTTGCTTTCTACATCTTTGTATCTTTTGCTTTAGCTTGTCTCTTGTAATGAAGATTTATCTTGATTTTTAATTTTTTAAATGCAATCTGACAAACTTTTCCAATTGTATTAATTTTGAAAAACAAAAATACTACTTTGTGCATTATTTTTGTTCCATTTGTTCCATTCTTTTGCATTTCTTTCTTGACTATTTTTTGGATTGAGATGTTTGACTTCTTATTCCATTCATTTCTACACTGGTTTTGAAAATGTTTAGAGTCATTTCCATGTTGTTGATTTTAATGCTTGAAATTTTGCCATAGAAATTTATCTTAAAAATAAAACAGCTAATGTGGATTTGTACACCTTAGCCTTCTTAAAATATACAAGGCACTTAAAATGCTTTGTCTGATCATCCTCTTCCCTGATCTTTTTTGTTATAATTTATTTCCATGTTACACATTTTTAAACCAAGAATTTATTCTTATTAACAGATGTTTAAAGATTTTATTCCCCTGGTTTTCCTTGTTGTTCTGAAACTGACTGCCATCAATCTGCCTGTCATTCTCTTTGTCTTTAATATCTACAGTTTCACTAATCTGTTTTTGTAGTGATTTAATCTATTAATGTCAGTATTTGTTGTACTCAATGTATTTGTAGACTTAAATATATCGTCTTCTAACATTATCATCTTTAGTCTATTTAAATGTTGCTTCAGAATTCTTCTTCTAATGAATTTTATTGAAATATAATTTATGTACAGTGAAATACACAAAACTAAAGTGACATGAGTCAATGCATTCTTTCCCATCCCTGGCAACCAACAAAGAAAGTTTCTTTCCATATATTAACCCTTCCTTGTCCCTCCACAACAACAAACTAATACTATATTTGCCCTTCTGTGATTGATTTATTTCACTCAGCATAATGTCCTCCAAGTTCATCCATATTACGCAGTGTTTTGCTGACTCTACATTATTCTTTAGTGTTGCATAGTATTCCATTTTGTGTATGTACCATAGTGTGGTTACACATTCTTCTGCTGATCAGGACATAGGTTGTTTCCATCTTCTTGCTTTTGTAAATAGTGCTGCAATGAGCACGAGGGTGCATACATCTGTTCCTGTCCTGGCTTTCACTTCTCTAATATATATATACCTAATAATGGGATTGCTGGGTCAAATGGTATCTCCAATTCCACCTTTCTAAGGGATCACAATACTGCTTTCCATAGTGGTTATATCACTTCACAATCCCACTGGCAATGTATGATAGTCTCAATCTCTCCACATCCCCACCAGTATTTGTTAATTTCTGTCTTGTTGAACCTTGTCATAGAAAATGGGTACCTCATTGTTGTTTTGATTTATACCTCTCTGATGGCCAATGATCATGAACATCTCTTCATGTATTTGCTGGCTGCCCGATTATCCTCCTTGGTGAAGTGGCTGTTCATGTCATCTGTCCATTTTTCAATTGATTGTTAATCCCTTTGCTGTTGAGACATTAGAGTTTTCTAGAAATTTTAGAGAAAAGTCCTTTGCCAGATACATAATTATTGACAAGTATGAAGTTGTTGCTCTTATTTTGTTAATGTGCTTTTTAGTGGTGTTGTTGATTTCTTTGTTCCATAATTTTCTGTGCTGAGCCCTTTTGTTTATGAATCGTGTTATCACTTCCTTCATTGCTATTGTTTTAGTATTTGCTAAATATTTGTTCTGGTCCTCTTTTTCATTTTGATGTGAAGGTTTATCATTTTTCTTTGATGTTGCCCTGTGATTTATAGTTTTCTTCCCAAGTTTAGAACAGTCCATTCTATCTTGTAATTCTCTTGACTTCCCTACCATTTAGAAGTTCTGTAACTACACATTTTTTTCCCTCTTTTTGGTTTGTAATTGTCCTCATTTGTCCATTGATGTCTCTGGTTCCCTGTTTACAATCTTGTAAGTTTATTTACTTTGGGTACTTCTATAACTGGGTTGGTTTCTGGGTTACGTCGATTCTCTTCCAACAAATCTTTGACAACTTTTTCTGTGGTTTTATTTGTCTCTTCTTGTTCTGGAATTCCAATGATCCATAGGTTATTCCTTTTGTTGGTCCCACATGAACCTTAGGCTTTCTTCATTTTGTTTTGATCTTTTTTCTGATTCCTTTCCAAAAAAGGATTGAGCTATTTGCCTTGAATCTCAATAATTCTGTCTTCCATTGATTCAATTGTAGTCCTTTGCCCTTTCAATGTGTTAATTATTTCTGAAAATTTAGAATTAATCTTCTGGATTTCTGCTGTAGATTTTGTATCATTTCTAATTTTCATTTATTTTGTCATTTTGTTCTTGTACTGTCTTTCAAAATTGTTCTAAGGTCTTTTCTGCATTTTCCTCAATTTTGTCAGTTTTCCTTGATCTCTCAATTATACCTAAATATAATTCTTTTGAATTTCTTTTCAGAGTTCCAATGCTATGTTTTCCTCAGGGATATGTTTTGGGTCTGTATCCTGGTCCCTTGTTTCTCCTGGTTTATCTTGCTTCTTTCTGTGGACTGTGATGCTTTGTTGTCTCTGAGGCATTGTGATGTTTTTGTGTTTCTATTTAATTGGTGATTGTATATTGAAGTGACTTGCCCACGATTTTTGTTTTCTTTGTATGTTATCTATGTAAGCAAGGTACTGTCCTATGCTCCTCTATTTGCTAGATGGCAGAACTTATACACTCAATACCTCTCTCCTTTCCCATTGTCAGTCTCCCATATGTCCCTGCTATCGTTGACAAACAGAGCCTATTCTTGTTGTTGTTGTCATGTGCCCTTGAGTTGGCCCAACTCATAGCGACCCCTCCTTGGGAATCTGGATGAGAATGCTGTCACCTTAAATATCCAAATGGCCACTGTTTGTAAACATTCAAAATGACTGTGCCTTTGCTCACTTTAATAATCCAAAATGGCCACCACTTGTAAACAATCAAAATGGCTGCACCCTCTGGACAACAGAAAGTCCACAGCTCAGGTTGTCTCCCTCCTTGTTTTTCCCTTCCTAATCTGGTGGTGTAATGCCTAAGACATTTGACTGCTAACCAGAAGGCTAGCCACTCCTCAGAAGGAAGGTTGGGCAATCTGCTTCCATAGTGATCCTGCCTTGGAAACCCAAGGAGGGGTAGAAATGAGTCGAATCCAACTGAATGGCAGTACATTGCATTAGTCATAGGCCACCAGTACAGTTGTTCCTGCAGCCTTTGGCCACTATGGCTGATCTTTAAGTCAATTCTCAGGTCCCAACACCACTTAGAAATATTCAGGCTATTTGTGCCAACCCTCTCTGTACTCACTGTTTTCATTCAGGTTTTCCCACTAGTTAATGCCTCTTCCACTTCTGTATACTTCATTTCAAAGCTCAGGGCTCTAGGATTGTCTTCTGTATCTCTGTCAATTGGTTTCTCTTTTCTTTGTTGAAAACGGTGTATGTACCTTGTCTGCCTATTCTTCCATCTTACCGGAAGTCCTTCAAAATTCTCTTTATCTTTTCTTCTTTAATTAAATTTATGTTAGATCTTCTTCTGTCTTCCAGGTCCTGGTAAACTCACTTTCATATTTTCATCTTTTTGCCTCATTAGTTATAAGAGAAATAGAAATCAAGAACTCCATGAGATTTCATTTTATGACCACTAGCTTAGAAAAATTAAGATGTTCAATAATCCAAGGACTGACAGTGAAAAAAGTATTTTTTTAAAGTCCCAGAAAACTAAAGTAAATAATAGGCATTTACAAATAAATATCTTTGTAATAACAATGGCTGATTTTAAAATGCAAAAAATGATAAACACAAAATTCAGTTTCTCATTGAGAAAGGAAGTTTCATTGAAAAGGGTGGGGAGCACACAGGTGGGCCCTGTTTCTTAGTAGTGAAGTTGCATGGTTGTTCTCTTTATTATTTTGCCTATAGCTATCTTATACAGTGTATGTTACATATATTCTTTGATTATTACATTAAAGTAAATGATAAAGAAAATTTTGAATTAATTAGTTTCCTTCTTACCAATTAAGAACTCCACTAGTATTTCAAATAAACATTCAACACTACAAATCGATCTTGACTCTTGACCAGGTCACCTTTTTTCATCTCTCCAAATCTGCTTTCCCAGTCTTTTCTGTCAGTTGCATGACTAGCCAAAGGATTCTTCATTCCAAGTTGGCTTTGAGGCCATCTTTCACTTCCCATTTTCTCTTACCCCATATAACCAATGAGTTCTGATAACTCCTCTTTCATACAATATTTCAAAGAAAGACAAAAACACTTTTCACCATCTCCTCTACTACTCACCAAAAATCACAGTCACTCCTATCAAGTTGATTCTGACTCCTAATGACCCCTATTGGATTTCCAAGGCTATAAATCTTTACAAAAGAAATCTGTCTCATCTTTTTTTTTTTTTTTTGGTGGAGCAACTGGTGGGTTCAAACCATTGACCTTTTGGTTAGCAGCCAAGTGCCCTAACCACTACACCACCAGAGCTCCTTCCTCTACTACTACTCTAACTTAAACCACCAGCATTCCAATCTGGTCTACTGAAGCAGATTTCTCATTGGTCTACCTGCATCCACTCTTAACCCTTTAATTCATCCTATATAGCTCACATGTGTGTGTGTGTGTGTGTGTGTGCATGTGCATGTAAAATCTTGTCTCTTTCATGATTAAAATCCTCCTCTTGGAATAAAATCTAAATATCTACTTGAGCTGGTACCTGTGCACTTCTGTACTCTCATTTTCTAACCCTTCTTTGTCATTCTCTGTAGCTTGGAAATATATAAGGATGACAATGATATTAAAAGGATATAAACTATAAGTATAAGAGGACATGCTAGTTTCACTTCTTCCTGTCCTTAGGAAATATTAGACTCCTTCTCTCCTCAGATTTCTACTTATTTGGCTCCTTCTCCTAAGGCTCCACTCAAAATCACATTTTTAGAGATAACTTTTCTAGCTTCCTATTGTCCTCTCTTCCTTGTTATTTGCTTTAACTTCCTCATAATGCTTATCACTACATGAAATTATTTCAGTATGCATTTGCTTATTTGTTCATCATGCGTCTTCTTTAATAGTACCATGATTAAGCACATTGACTCTCCTGTTTATCTCTCTGTACATAGAACCTGTTACAGTGCCTAAAATATTGGTGGTGTGTACATAAATAAGATATCATAGCTGTTGTCAGATGGATCTTGGCTCAAGGAAGGGAATACCAGAAAGATGTTTACTTGTGTTTTATTGACTATGCAAAGGCATTTGATTGTGTGGATCATGACAAATTATGGATAACATTGAGAAGAATGGGAATTCCCAAGCACTTGATTGTACTCATGAGGAATCTGTACCTTGACCAGGAGGCTGTCGTTCGAACAGAACAAGGGGACACTACATGGTTTAAAATCAAGAAGGGAGTGCGTCAGGGTTGTATTCTTTCTCCACACTTATTCAATCTATATGCTGAGCAAATAATCCAAGAAGCTGGACTATATGAAGAAAAACATGGTATCAGGATTGGAGGAAGAATCATTAACAACCTGAGATATGCAGACGATACAACTTTGCTTGCTGAAAGTGAGGATGACTTAAGGCACCTACTGATGAAGGTTAAAGAATACAGTCTGCAGTATGGATTACATCTCAACATAAAGAAAACAAAAATCCTCACAACTGGACCAATGAGCAGCATCACAATAAATGGAGAGAAGATTGAGGTTGTCAAGGAATTCACGTTGCTTGGTTCTACAATTGATGCCAACGGAAGCAGCAGTCAGGACATTAGACGACGTGTAGCATTGGGGAAGTCAACTGTGAAGGAACTGTTTCAAGTGCTGAGGAGCAAGGATATCTCATTGAGGACTAAGGTGCACCTGACACAAGCCATGATATTTCCAATCACCTCATATGCATGTGAGAGCTGGACAATGAATAGGGAAGACCGAAGAAGAGTTGGTGCTTTTGAGTTGTGGTGCTGGCGAAGAATGCTGAAAGTACCGTGGACTGCTAAAAGAACTAACAGATCTGTCCTGGAGGAAGTGCAGCCAGAATGCTCCTTGGAAGCAAGAATGGCCAGACTTCGTCTCACCTATTTTGGTCATGTTGTAAGAAGGGATCATTCCCTGGAGAAGGATGTCATGCTTGGTAGGGTGGAGGGTCGACGAAAGAGGGGGAGGCCCTTCATCAAGATGGACTGACATGGTAGCTGCGACAATGATGTATAGCAGGGATTGTGGGGCTGGCGCGGGATCGGGCAGTGTTTCGTTCTGCTGTGCATGGGGTCGCTATGAGTCGGAAACGACTAAACAGCACTTAACAACAACAACAAAAACATAAATAAGTGTTGAATGAATAAGTGAAGCAAGCACTTCCTCCTTATTAAGTGCACTTGTTAGTGGCAGTGTCATTCTTTCAGGTGTCCAAGTTAGAAACTTTACTCATTTTTCACTCTTTTTCCCAAGTCTACGACTGATTTCTAGGTTCTATTTTGTGTATCCTCTTTTAACTTCTTTATATTGTTGTATAAATTATTCTTGTCACAACTCTCCCATACTATTGTAATTGTCTGCCAATTGTTTCCTGCTTTAACTTTCCAGACTATAATACTTTCTCTATTCTTATTAGAAATATATCTTTCCTAAAGGGAAACCACAGATTGCAAAAAGCCTCTTTATAGCTTCTTCATTAAGGATACATTCTTCTCTGTTGCAGCCAAGGTCTTGTACAATGTGTCTCTTGCCTAATTTGCTTTTCTCATATTTCTGCCTTTTCTCATTTGTGCTTCTAGTGTTTCAATCAATTTTACTGTGCTTCTAACATACTCTGTAGTTTCAACATCCTGGCTCATGCCTTTTCCTTAACCTGAAATAATAAATTCATTATTCTTCTTGTGTCTGTAATATCTTATCCTATCTATCTATCTATCTATCATCATTCAAGACCTATCTAATACGCAATGTCTTAACATGAAATCTTCTCTAGCTCCACAATAGTAATAATTCTGATGACATTTATAGGTAGCTTAATATGGAAAATTAAGTATTATTTTATAAGAGAGAAAAATACTTAATATGATGATGATGTTGTTGTTGTTTGCCATCAAGTCGGACCTGACTCATAGCGACCCCTCCTTGGGTTTCCAAGGCAGTATCACTACGGAAGTAGATTGCCCCATCTTCCTTCTGA
>NW_006922424.1:698834-712431 GCF_000298275.1 Orycteropus afer afer
GCAGTGGAAGAGATAGAAAAATGGGTAAACATGAAATTTATAATATATAAGAGGTAAATGTCACATGAAGAATAAAATAACAATATGAATATAATATCCAACACACCTAGTTTGAACTACTTACCTGGTTTTCTTACTCTAAGCATCAGATACCAGGAATCAGTACTTTTATATAAAAATGCAAATAAATCAACTCAGAGTTTTATAAAATAACACAGATATATTCATTGTAAGCAACTAAACAAAGCTTCAAAGTGAGAGCTTTATGTTAATGTAGTTTGTTTCATGCAAAATAATTTAAAAGACAGTAATTTTGAGAGAATTCCATTTCTTATAAAAGAAATGGTGATAACTCTTAGTTTAGGGGACTAAGGGTCTAGGTCTGGTTTATGTGTCCCTTGTTACTTATTTCTTGCACATTCTTATTTCCTGAAGTATCTGTGTCTTAGAGCTCTATTTGCTAAATTAGTCTTTGTTTATGCACTGTATTGAAAATACTATCATTGAGTTGTAAGGATTTGCTTCCCTCCAATTTGCTCAGCAAAATTCAAGCTGCAAATTGAGTCACTACTTCTACCCTTCTTCGTCTCTATAAAGATGAAAAAATGACAGCTGTGTTCATGATTGTGGAAGTTAAATCCTCTTTGCCAGAAAGAATTGCATTCTGCATAGAATAGGAGATGGAAACAGATGTCCAATGGTGTAGAACAAAGACAATGCTTGTGCAACACTTAAATATATGTCCACCGATGGTAAGCATTAGTTTAGGATGCTAGTTAGTCACTTTAACAGTAGTATGAAGCTTGTATGATACTTCTGTGGAAAAAAAAAAATATACAGCAACCACATATTTGAAAGAAATATGATGATAGAAATATGAATTGTAATTTTCTTCATAATTTTTCTAGACTTTTATGCTTACTGTATTAAGTACTGCCAGCCTTCTGGTTAGCAGTCAAATGCCTTAGGCACTACACCACCAGAGTTCACATATTAAGTACAATTACTTTTATAATAAAACACTACTGTCCAATGTTTTATATGAAAAGAAAGGGGTAATGTATCTCTCCAACGAGCAAAAACTTGGTAGAATTGAGTAATTGTGGAGGGAGATTTTAAAACTCAACTTGGGCTTTGAAAAATGGGATGGGTCAGATAAATGGGAAGAAGCAAGGAACAAGGACTTCAAAGGAAGTAACGAAAGTGGACAAAATAGACTTATTCATGAGACAAGCTTTGTCCATTTATGTGGTCCCTATTAGAATTCTCCAAGGAGCTTTGGTGATACAGTACAAATACAAGGCATTTGACTGCTAATTAGAAGGTTGACAGTTCAAACCCACCAGCCACTCTGAGGAAGGGAGACGAGGCAGCATACTTCCATAAAGACATACCACCTTGGCAACCCAATGGGGGTCACTATGAGTTGGAATAGACTCAATGGCAGTGAGTTGATTAGAATCCCCTAGGTATTTTGTTCACAAACCTGATTAAAATTTTTAAACAAGTATTCCCTATTAATAATGTTAAATAGAGTTATGTGTTATATTTATGCTGGATGTGTGTGGTCAAATCAAAGCAATGGAAAATACTTCCTTTCAAACATCACTATTTCATTATTATATTCTATATCCAGTTTTTGTTTAATTTGGGGTGTTGTTTAATTTGGGGCTATATCATTCTTATAGATATAAGGCATTGAACTGTTCTATAACAAGTACTCCTGCATCTGGGAAGGTCAAACTAATTCATCCTGTGTTACTGTATAACAAATAAAAGATTTTGGATATCCTTAAATAATTGTATTTTTAGTGAAATGACAAATCCATTGTATCTATGCTTTATAACTATAATTAGTAATTTTAATTTATTTTTTTAAAGGTCCTCCTGGACCCCCAGGTGAAAAAGGAGATCGAGGTCTTACTGGGACTAGTGGCCCACAAGGAATTCCAGGTCCAGTAGGTATGTTAATAGCAACTATTTAGTAAACTACGGAGAGAGTTAATATGTATCTGTGTATATGTGTAGAGGGAAATAGCTATTTATTTGTCTTTTATGATATATGTGTGTGTGCATGTGTGTGTGTGTGTGTGTGTGTGTCGGGCACAACAATGAATGTTTTATCAATATAATCTCTATGATATTTTGAATAGTAAGAACTGACTTTTGATTTTTAAATGTTAAATGTTTTAGCCAGTGCCACCACATGGGATTATGCATAACTCTAGAGGTGCCATCCATATCATAGATTACACAATAGTATACGGCTGGCCTAGCTTTAGTCACATGTGAAGGAGAATATAAAAATCATTTTTGCTCTCAATACATTTTCAAGTTATCTGATTTTTAAGATACAAAAAAATACATTAATATGAATCACAGGCAAATTTAATCATATTTCTTATATAACCCTTGACTGGAATATATCTGGTTAAAACCATGAAATCTGAATGTCAATATTGAAAAGAATACAGATGACTTTTACCATTGCTGTCAGTCATTCTCTATATTTTATTTAGAGAAAACTTTGTTCAAAATATTTTTCTCTGTGTGGTAAACTTGAAAGCAATACTTTGAAATAAGATAATAGAAGATCCAGAAAAGGAGAGCATGGACTTTCTTTGCTCTTAAAGAAAAAGTAAAAAAAGACAATATCAATAACATAACTGTCATGCTACTCCTGGCTAAAAATCAAACACCCCACATGGTCTTTGAAAGTGGGCAATATTGCATGACCTTATAAGGAGCTCTGGTAGCATAGTGGCTAAGGCACTTGACTGCTAACCAGAAGGCTGGTGGTTCAAACCTACCAGCCACTCCTCGGAAGGAAGATGGGGCAATCTACTTCCGTAGTGATACTGCCTCCGAAACCCAAGGAGGGGTTGCTATGAGTCGAGTCCGACTCGATGGCACATAACAACAACAACAATTATAAGTGGAATGCTTCTTGCTGACCCTCACCAAAAAAAAAAAAAAAAAAGTCTTAATGCCTATGTAAAAAGCTCTCCTTCCAGATCAATGTATTGACCTGTGTAGTTACATCAGAAAAACATTTTTGAAAAATGATAAGTATGAATTTGATACTTGCCTGACCTTTATACCATTGTGTTTAAAAAGCCAATGCATAAAATTTACATTTAAAAAAGACATATATACTTATATTCTTTATCTATATCTTGGGTGTGTTGGTAAACTTTTGAATGCACTGTCAGGTACAAATTTCTATTCAGAAAAATCCACTTGATTATGCTGAGCAGATCTTAACAACGGTGAATTAATGTCATAAGCATGGGAAGTAACCAGTGTTGTAGCAGCTGCCAGAGCTGCTAGTGTCAAGGGTCTGTCAGCTTCTTTATGGCAAACTGCAATTGTCAAAGCTTTATAACTCAACCATAAAAGTACAGTCTAGGCTACAACTTGCTGTAGAAAGCATTATTATCTTGGGAGTATCTTTTGCAGCTTTCCTAAACTATGGATGTATGAAATAACAAAGACAGATTTCAAAGTTTCGGCTTTTTTGTTAATGGCAGAAACAAGTAACATTGCAAAGCTTCTTTGATTCATTTAGTGAGGGTTTAGTTTGCTGTCATTTTTACTGCTCACTTCCACAAATAGGCATTATTCAGTCCCTTCAGAAAGAGAGTTATAATTAGCTACTAACTATTGCCCTCCAGTAGGTTCCAACTCATAGTGACCCCTCTTTGGGGTCACTATGAGTATTATCCCTACAGAAGTAGATTGCCCAGTTAGTTACATGAAGATAAATTGACTCTGAGGCTATCCAGGTGTCATTTGATTTGGGGCACTGCAGCAAAAGCATTCAAGCTACCACACATCCCCCTAAGGGAATTTATGGAATTTTCCGGGTTAATTTGTGTTGTTCTCTGCCAGATTGCCTAATTAGAGCCTTGGTGGCACAGTGCTTAAACATTCAAAAGGTCAGTGATTCAGCTTCTGTAAAGATTAAAAAAAAAAAAAAAAATCTCACAGCCATTTAGTTGATTGAAACTCATAGCAACTCCCATTGGGTTTCTAAGGTTGTAAATCTTTATGGAAGCAGATCACCTCCTCTCTATTCTGTTGAATAGCTAGTGGGTTGAAACCACTGACCTTATGGTTAGTAGCCAAATGCCTTAACTACTACACCATCATAGCTACTTTCTCTAATGATTATAGCCTTGGAAACTACTCTGTCCTATCAAGGCCAACTCAATGGCACATAACAACATAATATAGGGTGGTTATGAGTTGGAATCATATTTGATATATTGTTTGATACTTTAATGAAGAAGCAAAGAGTATATGATTAACCAAATGAAAAATTCCAAACTCATTGCCATCGAGTCAATTCTGACTCATGGAGAGTCCATGTGTTACATAATGGAACTGCTCCATAGAGATTTCTTGGCTATAATTTTTATTGGAAGGAAACCATTTGCACCACTCAGAAACCATAAGATAAACAGTCACAATAATTTTACATCTTGATTTAAGTAAGTTAATTCAAACCCAACCCATGGATCCAGTTGACCCCACTAAGCTCAGCTTGACAATGTCAAACTCATGGAGACTCACACTGTGGTATGGAAATCTGAGAAACTTAAATAGTTATCCTGCTACTCTTAAATAATAAATACTTCAAATATATTACTAATTATTATTCATGCACTGGAATGGGTATTAGGTTAAATTATGCTTTATCTCAGAATAATATAACAGAAACATCTTTCAGAAAATTCTTGCCCTGAAAGGCAAGCAGGAGGCCATGACCTATTACTTTTCACTTGAGAAAATGTATTAAGCACTTTCCCTGTGCCTCATGCTCTATGAGGCACTACAGAATATGTGGAAAAAGACATAGTGTCTCTGCCAAGCGTAGGGTTGATGATACAGTGAGTAATTTTATAAGAGCAATGATTGTCACAATCAATGACTCTAGACACCATGCTCATCTGAGGTCCTTTGGGAGCCTCTTCACTTCCTAAAGGAAACTTTCTGTAGATGACCTAATAGACTTTTCTGCCCAGTGGCATCACTAACAGGATGGCCTGACCTATAGGCACAGGAGAGTGTTGCCTATATATGATGCTTTGAGACACGACTAAAGACTCCTCTGGCTGCAAAATGTCATGATGCATTACTATTCTGTGACTGCTATAACAAATTACCACAAATTTGGTGGCTTAAAAACAACAGAAACTTATTGTCTCACAGGATACCTCAAGTCTAAAATCAAGGTGTTGGCCAGTCCATGCTCCCTCTGAAAGCTATAGAGAAGATCCTTCCTTGTCTCTTCCATGCATTTATAGCCATGCATTTCTTAACCCCACCCCACTCCGACCAGTCTCTTGCCCAGACAGATCTTTCAGGCAACAAGGACGGAGAACAAAAAAATACTGTGCTTCCTAAATATATGCTTTCATAGGGAAAGTTGCTGACTGTATGCTGTGTTCTGTGCCAGAAGACTGAATGTGAGTTTCTTCTGCAAGTAGAAAACTGTACCAAGGAAGGGGTATTTCTTCTTTTTCCTTCTGATTTTCTGCATCCAAAAATGTCACTGTTAACTAAGCACATATCATTAAGTAAAACTAAACAAAGCAGCCTTCAAAAAGGCTGGTCAAAATAATGATTATATCACTACTACTATGTCTGATGTGCTTCGGTCATGTTATCATGAGGGACCAGTCCCTGGAAAAGGATATCATGCTTAGTAAAGTAGATGGTCAGCAAAAAAGGGGAAGACTTCCAATGAGATGGATTGACACAGAGACTACGACAATGGCTCAAGCACAACAATGATTGTGAGGATGGTGCAGAGTGGGCAGTGCTTCATTCTGCTATATTTAGAGTCTCTTGTGAGTCAGAACTGACTCGACTACAACTAATGTCATATCCTATTGGCTGGGAATTTGTAGAACCACCAACCTTTCAGGAGCAGCTGAGCATTTTAACTACTGTGCCGCCAGGGCTCTTACAGATCCACAGCGAGGTTAAACGACTTTCTCAAGGACAATCAGCAGTTGGTAGGTAGCACAATCAGTATTTGAAGCCAGATAGGCATGATTTCAGAATCCATGCTCTCAACCAGCTTGTTAGATCACAGAAAGAATGGACTGAGAGATGGGACCTGTGCTATGTGAGTTGTTAGCCAACCAGCCTTATATTAGTGATTGGATCTTCCCACTTTTCTGTATCTGCAAAATGATGACTATGGGATAATGTCTATACAAGGACTGGGGACAAGGGAAAAAAAAAAAATCTTTCCTAAATGTACACGTCGGTAGGAAAAGTTGCTGGAACCCCAACATTCCACGACTGAGAGGCTGGAAAATATTCTTATTGTTGCCAATGAGTTGGAAGCAGGAGCTGGACCCAGATTATAATAGAAAATTAGCAATTTGTTACCTGAGAGGCTCAGAGAATGTGGCCCCTGCAATGAAATTCAGTAAGCTGCATTTTCAAATGTCATTAACCAACAAATCATAAAACTCTGGGTGCTACATAAATCTTGCTTACAACTTTTCCTATGTAAAATAGAGATTAAATCATCAACTGCTTTCTATGCAAGTGTAACATGTGCTTCATTTATGGATTAATTTGCTCAACCATTGAAAATGCTACTTACTTCAAAGCTGAACGCCTCTATTCTGAGAGTCACTGTTACGATGTCAAACAGCAATCATTGGACAGACCTTACCTAAAGCATTCTCTATAAATTTCAGAGTTTTATAACTTCTAAAATTATAATCTCCAAAATTACCTTCTTTATTGATTTGGTAATTTATTTATCATCTTTCTCTCATCATTTTTGCTCTACACTGGAAGGTCCATTTAGACAAGGACATTTGTAACTCTAAAATGAAGAAAAACTGGTATAATACATGAGCTCAATATACATTTGTTGAATTAAAATGAAAATTCTAATGGTAAAAATACTAGTCACATGTGAGTGACACTCTAAAAAGACTACAGATTGTTCCACTATCAAACATCACAGTTCACAGATCAGAAAAATGAGAGAATTTTCAGTTAGCAGTTTTATTTGTAATTTTCAGTGACAGATCTCAGTAGTTGCATGTGCAGTGGAATCTTACTGCTCTGTTTGGATAGTGAAGAAAGTACAGATATTCATCTATCAGTTTGTCCTGAGAACAGATGTTAGGTCTTTTTTAGACTTTATGCTGTGAAGTCTAACCAATATATTACTATTTCTGGACATATTATTTATTGCTTGGGATATGTGCTTAATTTCAGTTAGAATCAAATCTTAACTATTTAGACTATTTCTCAAACTGAACATTTCCTACAGGATGTTAACACAATTATTGCTGCCAACATGAAATGATGAACTTCAAAAAAAGATTTTAAAAATGATTTAAATAGGTATGGTCATTACTCTCCTGGAACTAAACTAGTGGCAATGTTATTAAAAGTTAGCATTAAAAAAAGATTTCTCATAATAGGCCTCAAAAGGCATCAACTGAAAATTGGATTAATAGGATCCCTGCAAATGTATAATGGCACTTAAAACAATGGACTACATAATGAAATCATCCATGGAAATATAGTCTGCTTTTAAACACAATTTTCATAGTCAACAAAAAGATATGGGTAGAAAAATATATGTTTTCATTTGTTGTTGTTGTGTGCCATCGAGTCAGACCCGACTCATAGTGACCCCTCCTTGGGTTTCCGAGGCAGTATCACTACAGAAGTAGATTACCCCATCTTCCTTCCGAGGAGTGGCTGGTGGGTTTGAACCACCAGCCCTCTGGTTAGCAGTCAAGTGCCTTAGCCACTATGCTACCAGAGCTCCATGTTTTCATTTAAGCATGTAAAATCCCATGTGATAGTTAAGGTTGTGCATCAACTTGACTGGGACATGGTTTTGAGTTGCTGAGCAGCTGGATGTAGTTATTCCTCATGATGAGATTATAAAATCTTCCTCCATGATGGAATCTGCTATGAGAAGCTAAGTAGTTGTCTTTGGGGTGTGACTTGCTTCCAGTATATATGGAGAAGTTTGAGGAAGATCTCTAGATCTTTGGCACATCCGGATCTTGCATTTGCCTAGGTCTTCATCTCCAGTTCCTGGACTTAAACCAGAGGACTTCTGTGTTGCCTTCCAATCTTGGAATTGTGCCATTTTACCTGCCAACCTTGGGTTCATTAGGGTTAGCAGCCAGCAGCTGCCTGAGTTAGGAGATGCCTCCATCTCCAGCGGGCCTGGCTAAAAGGCAGAGCTAAAGCCCAAGGTCGAGGGGCCTTCACCCAGCCTCGAGAGCCAGTACTCTGAATTTAGACTTCTTGCCTCCTAAACTATAAAAGAAAAAAGATTCCTGTTTGTTAAAGACATAAACCTGTGGTATTTCTGTTATAGCAGCACTAGCGAATTAAGACACCTTGTATATGTATGTAACATATATTCATAAATGAATCTTTCATATATTAGATATGTGTTAATTTCCATTGTTTAGGATAACAATATTGTTGCTGTTATTAGATGCCACTGAGTCTGTTCTAACTCATAACATCTCTATGCACAAAAAAACAAAACATTGCCTCATCCTGTGCCATCCCCATAATTGTTGCTATGCTTGAGGACACTGTTGTGGCCACTGTATCAAATGATTTTCATTGAGGGTCTTCCTCTTTTTCACTGACCCTCTACTTTACAAAGAATGATGTCATCATCAGGAAATGGACCCTTCTGACAACATCACCAAAGTAGATGAGACAAAGTCTGGGCATTCTTGCTACCAAGGAGCATTTCGGCTGCACTTCTTCCAGGACAAATTTGTGAGTTCTGACACTCAATGGAACTTTCAGTATTCTTCACCAATCCCACAACTCAAAAGCATCAACTCTTCTGCAGTCTTCCTTATTCGTTGTCTAGCTCTCACATGCATATGAGGCAGTTGAAAATACCATGGCTTGTGTTAGATGTACCTTAGTCTTCAAAGAGCTATCTTTGCTCTTCAGCACTTTAAACAGATCTTTTCAGCAGGTTTGCCCAGTGCAATATGTTGTTTGATGTCTTGACTGCTGCTTCCATTGTTGTTGTTTGTGGAACCAAGTAAATGAAATCATTGACAATTTCAATCTTTTCTCCATTTATCATGTTGCTGTTATTGGTCCAGTTGTGAGGATTTTTCTTTTCTTTGCATCGAGTTGTAATCCATACTGCAGAATGTAGTCTTTGATCTTCATCAGTAAGTACTTCAAGTCCTCTTCACTTTCAGCAAGCAAGTTTGTATCATCTGCATATCTCAGGTTGTTAGTGAGTCTTCCTTCAATCTTGATGCTGTGTTCTTCTTCATATAGCCCAGTTACTCAGATTGTTTGCTCAGTATATAGATTGAGTAAGTATGTACACCTTCCTGATTTTAAACCATTGAGATAAATGAGAATTCCAAAGTGTTTCATTGTGCTCATGTGGAAACTTTACATAGATCAAGAGGCAGTTCAAACAAGGGATAACAATGGAATATGCAAAAATAAGTCCATGAAAGAGAATTAGAGTGAAATATTCCAAAACTAGGACTCAGAATTTTTTTTGAGATCATATACTTAACACTGCTCATTGCTTGAGTATTTCTTTCTATAAGGTAAATTTTAAAAATTCAATTTTCAGCTTATATATTTCTATGTTATTTAAACTACAGCAAAATCCTGTCATTTGAAGAAGATTCTATACTAGACTATATACAACTTCTGGTTAAAATACTAAGTTATTATTTTTTTAACTTATGTGCTTTCACTTGTACTAATAATGTATTATTTGTTGAATATAAACAATGCACTAAATGCACAAATATTTGTAATTCTTGGTTATGTTGTCTATCAATGGCACACATGAATTTTAGGAAGGATGTTATTCTTCAATTTGGAGATTCACCTATTTCATATTGTTTCATGAAAATGTATAGAATGGTCTAATATACTCTCAAAACTATGTAACAATTAATTCTTTTCCACTTTTTTTTTTTTTCTCATTAACCATATAGGACCTCCAGGTATTAAAGGTGATCGAGGAGCAATTGGCTTTCCTGGAAGTCGAGGATTGCCAGGTGCACCTGGGAGATCAGGGCGGCAAGGTATTAATATGTTAATGAATATTTCTTTATAGAACATGTAAAATACACACCAGATCATACATCTGTTTTTAAACTCTTTGATAACAAAATATGGTCATCATAATATAGGTTGTAGTACTCAAAATGCAATATAATTTTTGGTCTGAAACCTTTTGAAACTACTTTCTGACCACCTGAGGAAGTTTTCTATGTCCCAAAGGAAAACAGATTGAAAAGAGAGGATTTATAAATTTTCCACAACAGTTAATCACTATGAAACATGTTATGTATCTTACAACAGAAAGACTGACAAAGAAAACAAAAAAGTGAAGTATAAATGCTCCTTAACCCAAAAAATCTAAATTTGTTTAGTTACAGTAATAAAATCAAGAAAAATATGAAATGCTATCCTATGCAAAACTAATTGCTACTAGATATTAGTGCTTAACAACCAGCATTATTTAGCACTTTACAATTTGCGTACATGATTATGCCTTTTCTACTAGGATTGTGTAGTTAATCACTTGACTATTAGTTGAAAATTTAATGGTTCAAATCCATCCAGAAGTTCCTTAGAAGGCAGGTCTGGTAATCTGCTTCTGAAAGATAACAGTTTTTCAAATACTATGGAGTTCTACTCTGCATATGTGAGGTCTTTATGAATTGGCATTGACTCAGCAGCAACTGAAATAACAATATGCCAATACTTTAGCCTTGAATTGTGAAACTTAGAAGAATATAGACATACTGTGCTCTAATTTCAAAGGAAATTATCACCAAGAGAATAGAATGGTTATGATAGTATCAGTGCTTATAAGTTGTATCAGTGCTTATAATTAGGCTTGGAGAAAAATCAGTTAGCCACAAATAAAAACCACTTGCCATTGAGTCAACCCATGGCAATCACTTGTATAGCAAAGTAGAACTGTGCTTCCTAAGGTTTCAATAGCTGATTTTTCAGAAGCTGGCCACAGGCATTTCTTCTGAGGTGCCTCTGGGTAGACACTGACATCTGAACCATCCCCGTGTTTCAACCAGCCCCGTGTTTCAACCTTTTGCACCACCCAGGAACTCCAGCCACGAAACAAACAAACAAACAAACAAACAAACTATACACACACACACACACATATATATATATGTATATGTATACATATATATATATATATATATGTATACATATATGTATATGTATATGCATATGTATATAAACCCAGTGCTGTGGAGTCACTTTCAGTTCTTAGACTTTATACTTTCTCCATGCTTACCAGATCCATGAAAATAGGTAAAATATGATATATTTACTTTAGAGAGTTTGTTGTTGTTTTGTGCCATCGAGTCAGACCCGACTCATAGTGACCCCTCCTTGAGTTTCCGAGGCAGTATCACTTCGGAAGTAGATTGCTCCATCTTCCTTAGAGAGTAGTGAATATTTAACTGAAGAGTTACCTTTAAGGTCTTCAAAATTCCTGGAGAACTCTGTCATAGAACCTTGCTAAGCAAACTAGATCTTCTAGCATGTAAATAATGTGCTTCTCTCAGGTGAAACTCTTGGAGAACATTGTCTGATACCCCCCAAGGATGTGTTATGGAGTTTTTTTAGAGGAAGCTAAAATTATAGACTATACATTTTTGTGTTCAACAAACACTTAGTGATCATAGCTGTGTCAGATATCCATGGATAGTTGAATATGTGAGCTTGGGGTTCATAGGAGAGACCAGATATAGAGAGACAAAGCTGTACCTATGACAGTATAAATGGTAATGGAAATGAGTGATTTTAATAACATTTTATGGATAGAGACATAGAAGAAAGTTAGAAGAGAAAGAGTCTAGGATAAGGCTGTAATTAGTTCAGAATTCCAGGCTGAGTTGTTGTCGTTGTTATGTGCCATCGAGTTGGACCCAACTCATAGTGATCCCTCCTTGGGTTTCCAAGGTAGTATCACTACAGAAGTAGATTGCCCAACCTTCCTTCTGAGGAGTGGCTGGTGGGTTTGAACCACCAGACTTCTGGTTAGCAGTCAAATGCCTTAGACAATACACCACTAGAGTAGTAGAACAAAACAGCAGATTGAAGGAAAACCAGAAGAACATGGTAAGGAAGAAGCCAAAGGCAAGAGTCATTCCAAAAGGTGGTCAGGTAAGATAGCCTCCAAAAGGGTCTTTGCATTTGTTGATATGGAGATATTGCCTTTGTTGAGAGCTGTTTCTATAGGATGGGGTGGAAACCAGATTGGAGGAGCATGCTGAGAGGTGACCTGATGATGAGGATTATAGGTGGCAGTAGAATCACCTTGCAGCGATCTCTCTAGGTAGAGGGAGAGAAAGAGTTGAGCTTTTGTTCATTGTGTTTTTTCATTTGATTTGGATTACTTTATTTGAAGGAGAGACTTGACTATAATTTAAATGCTGATGAAAAGATAAAATAGAAAAGAAACTGAAGACATTGAGGAAAGAAGGGAAAGAAAGAAAGTATAAGGTTAATGAAAGGAGCCCTGGTGGCACAGTGGTTAAGTGCTTGGCTGCTAACTAAAAAGTCCATAGTTTGAACTTATCAGCTGCTCCACAGGAGAGAGATGTGGTAGTATGCTTTGTAAAGATTTACGGCCTTGGAGACCCTATGGAGCAATTCTCTCCTGTCCAATAGGGTCACTATGAGTCAGAATCAACTTCCTAATAAGGGTTAAAGTTAATGAAAATGAATAATTCAGAAAATAGGAAGAAACATTAGGTGTGGCGGGAGATGGTCACATCTTAAATTCAAATAACTGAAAAAGAAGGGAGAGCTACAGATGCTTTTGGTTGTGATAATTAAGGTGTGTTCATGAAAACATCTACCATAGCACCTGGCTCATAGAAGGATTTCTAAACATCCTTACTATAATAATAGTTCTATTGAAACATATTTTTAATTCCTCCTCTTAAAAGTTCTAAAATTTCAATATCAGTGTATTTCATACTACTCTACTTCTCCTTTTTCAGTGATTTTCAGAAATATCAGTTCCTTATTTTTAGTTGAAGAATGACATACGTGTCAGGAGGTGGTTTACTGTAGGTTTTGACTCTGAGTTCATGAGCTCATTTTTAGCAAAAATATTATTCTAAAGTAGCAGTACATTCCCGTTCTCTAAAAAGGACATTTTTGTTGTACTCAAGATTAAGGGAAAAGATTTCCAAGTATCATCTTTGAAGAAGTCTCTGAATCATGCTAAAATGACAAAAAAGATTTGTGTTTATTTATTTTTTATAAGAAGGAGATCAAAAGTATCATTTTACTATCTTTAAGAGTCAGAATGCTACAAGAGAAAGAAAGCAAAATAAATAAATAAAACTCTAAGGATCTTAAGTGAGTCATTAGTTTAGAGATTTGGCTTGAGCAGTTCTGTTCTTAAAATATCCAAGACAAATTGTGGTGTGAAAAAGATTTCCAAGAATAAAGAAAGACCTCTTCCTTTATTTCTCATTATGAAATTAATGCTGAAGTGATCATATTACGTGCATTTATTTATACTTTTAAT
>NW_006922424.1:713486-720824 GCF_000298275.1 Orycteropus afer afer
CTAAGGCATTTAACTGCTAACCAGAAGCCTGGCAGTACAAATCCACCAGCCACTCCTCAGAAGGAAGGTTGGGCAATCTACTTCCGTAGTGATACTACCTCAGAAATCCCAGGAGGGGTTGCTATGAGTCAGGTCCAACTCGACGGCATATAACAACAACAAATTATATTCCAAAGTTCATGATTTTAAAATAATATCCTCTGAGTTTTTGACTGGAAAGACACAGGTTCTTGATTTTGTTGGGGCAAATCAAGAACATTAACAAAGGTTTTGACATAGAAACAGACAACATTAGGATTAGGCCTACATCTATGCCAAGAAGGTAATCACTTGTCCAATAGATCTTGGAAGACAGTGGGGAGAAGAATAAAAAAAACAAGAGCAGCACCACTTTTGAGACGAAATTGTCACTATTAAAATCTGATGCTTGTACTAAAGGACTATCTGCTGAAGACCCCTTCTTAAAAAATGGAACCATAGATGAAGTAGCAGGCCCTTAGCTAACATCAAGTTCCTAGTAATGTTTCCTTCTCCCTTTGAAGACATAAAGTCATATGAAAAGATCATATTTGCACCACATCCCTATGTAAATGGAGGAGGTTTCTCAAAGCCAAAACTTTCAGTGGGCCCAACCCAACCAGTGGTGCAATGGAAGAAAGACCTTGTGATCTGCTTCCATAAAGATTATAGTGAAGAAAACCCTATGGAGCAATTTTAATCTGTAACATATGGGGCTGCCCTGAGTCAGACTGTACTCTACATCAAAGGGTTTGAGTTTTTGCTTTAGAGACTTGAATGTGTCAAGGTCCTTGTCAGCTTCCCCAAGAGCAGAAGCAATCAGGATCTCAGCATTTACAGTAATTCATTCACAGCCTTCTGCGAAGGAACAGTTTCAGGTGCTGAAGAGCAAGGCTATCTCCTTGAGGACTAAGGTGCGCCTGACACAAGCCATGATATTTCCAATCACCTCGTATGCATGTGAGAGCTGGACAATGAATAAGGAAGACCGAAGAAGAGTTGATACTTTTGAGTTGTGGTGCTGGTGAAGAATGCTGAAAGTATCATGGACTGCTAAAAGAACTAACAGATCTGTCCTGGAGGAAGTGCAGCCAGAATGCTCCTTGGAAGCAAGAATGGCAGACTTCATCTGACCTATTTTAGTCATGTTGGCAGAAGGGACCATTCCCTGGAGAAGGATGTCATGCTTGGTAGGGTGGAGGGTCGACGAAAGAGGGGGAGGCCTTCAGTGTGATGGATTGACACGGTGGCTGCGATGGTGGACTCAAGTATAGCAGGGATTGTGGGGCTGGCGCGGGATCGGGCAGTGTTTCGTTCTGCTGTGCATGGGGTCGTTATGAATCAGAAATGACTCAATGTCAGTGATTTTTGTTCGTTTGTTTGTTTGTTTTGTTTTGTTTTGTAAGAGGAGAAGAAGAACATGCTTTAGGACCGTTAAATCCAGGTTTCCAAAATGGAAACTACTAAGCTTCCTGCGCCTGGGGGATGGGGAGGTGCTATAGTCAAGGAAAAGGAAGAATGGAGAATAAATAAGCACAAAACAAACTATTTACACCTCAGTTTTGCCTTCCCTAGGGAAAAAAATGACTTTTAATGCCCTTGTAAAGGAACTCTGATGGTTAAGCATTTGGTTGCTAAATTTGAACCCACAAGCTGCTCTGGGGGAGAAAGATGTGGCAGTCTGCTTCTATAAAGACTTGTCACCTCCCACACTCTATGAAGAAGCTCTCTTCTGTCCCATAGGGTCATTATGAGTCAGATTCAACTCAGTGGGAATGATTAATGCCCTTGTAAATAATTTGAGAAAATGTACGTCAAAAACCTACTCAACACAATGCCTGGTTCATAATAGTATGTTAAAAATTATAGCTATCATCATCATCATCATCATTATATTTCAATATATATAGGATGTTATAAGTTGTTATTTTAGATTATCTTGTAATGGTCTGTCTCCATTTAAAACAAGCATTGTGTTTGCTCTAATTTTAAATCAGTGTGTAATAAATATATCTATTTTTTATTTTTTTGAAGGTAATCCTGGGCAAAAAGGCCAGAAAGGGGAAAAAGGAAGTGGGAGTACACAAAGTAAGTTTTCAATTCTTGTTTTCTGCATGCATTTTTCAGTACATGTGTGATAGGAGTGGACTGAACTAGAGGCTAATGTTGAAAACTTCAGCATTGATCAGTTGAGATTCTATGAAAGCCAGCCACAGTTTTCTCCAAGATAAAGTACACTAATTGGAGTAAAACAAATAGATTAAATTATACAACATGTTGAATCATATTACCCATTGGTGTTTTGTTTTTGTGATGAGCACAATTTTCTAAAAATTCCACATAGAAAATTGTACAATTTTCAAGCCAATTTCAATCAACTGAAGAAAAATCAAGCTTATGAATAGAAACAATTACTGCCTCTTTACCTACTAACTGAGCTAACTAAAACATTATACATAGGAATGTGTATAGCCTAGGTTCCTACTTCCAGATTAATTCCCTACTGTTGTTGTTGTTGTTGTTATGTACCGCCGAGTAGCTGGGTTTTATTTTGTATTGTGTTCCTAAAAACTTCAAAAAAGTGGTATTTTATATTCTAGAATGTCAAAACTTTGCTAATAGTTTCTTGATGAGACCTCATATTACAATGTTGTGATGTAGAGAACCTGTAAATTGGGATTTAAAAAAGAAATATTAGGTGAGATGTCTTCTGTGAGCCATGCCCTAAGTTAATTATAGTGTGCCTGGGCCATATCTGCACAGATACATTGAAAGAATTATGAAGAGTAATGACTTCTCCAAATCAAATGAGTCCTCTCCTGTATTTCCAATAGGAGCTATGCACACGCCTAGCCCAGAGGTCACAATCTTTACCTGTCAGGGGTCTGTTGTAGACCGACCTTAATATAACAAATTCCTTTTTAATATTTACCCTTTTTCAGTTGTGATCATTTTTTTTTTTTTTTGAAAAATACAGTACTAATTTTTCTGCTTTAGTGGATAATAATTAGTTTAACCTAATATTCTGTGGACAACAGATTAAGACAACTTTGGATAATTTTTGTGAATAACAGCTGTTAGATTCTAGGGAGGCTTTCAACAGCTATTACATAGTGTATTTGCCTCAAAGTTAAACAGCAAAGTATGTTATGCAAAGTGTGTGTCATCTCAGAGATTTTCAGCATAATTCAATGATTATAATGCTAATGACTATTATTAAATATTAGAATAATGAGAACCTTGGTGTATCTTCTCTTCTCCTCTGTGTGCATTCATTCTTCAATGTGGTCATTTTCATCTGCTATAGATATTTTAAGGAACTCTGGTAACGGAGTGCCTAAGGCACTTGACTGCTAACCAGAAGGCTGGTGGTTCAAACCCACCAGCCACTCCTCAGAGGAAGGTTGGGCAATCTACTTCCATAGTGATACCACCTCAGAAACCCAAAGAGGGGTCACTTTGAGTCAGGTCTGACTCTATAGCACATAACAACAATAACAACAAAGATGTTTTACTCCATTTACTCTCCTTTCTCTTTTATGCTCCCTTCTTTCTCAGTTGGACTTCTTGTAATTCTCTCTTATCTATCTTTTTCTTTACCTCTACCTTTATCTTTATCTTTTCTTCTTCTTTATCTCCTTTTCTTCAGGCTTTCCTTAGCTTCTTAACATTTACTCTGGTTAAGTTTGACAAATGAATAGGGGAAAACACTTGTTTATTTTTGTCAGTAAACTGACCACTAACACTGTCTTCTGTTACCTGAGGGTTATCAAACACTTTCTTTCAGTTATATTCAGAAATGCTTTATGTTACAGATATTTTTAATGACTGTTTTCGAGTGTGTGTCCATACTCTCTTTGAGATAGCAGTAAGGTATATATTTCTGTGTATGTTTGTATATCTTTTCCATATTCACACACACACACACACACACACACATAGCAAGGAAGAGAATATAACAATGTTATAATATTTGAAAAAGAGGAAGGACTATATACATAATCATCTCTACAATATGATTAGCTTTTTTCTTAATAATATGCCAGCAATCTGCCAATGTTAGTACAGATAGCTCAGTGGTTACACATCATTCCATTATACAACTATACCATTGTTACCATAATATAATTCAAGATCCTAGTCATAAGCATTTAGTTATTTTTGTTTAATTCAGTTTGGCTTTAACAAGCAATACAGTATTCAATATTTTCATGTATGACTTTTTCATAGAGAATTTCCTCAAAGTAAATTTAATGGTTCAAAGGTTAAATGCATATTAAAATTGGATAGATTCTCCTAAATGGCTCCAAAAAGATTGTACAATTTATTCCATATGAAAGTGACTGATTCCTCATACCTTCTGATATGTGAAAATTTATATAGAAAAACTAACTATAAATTTTAATATAGGATTAAAATTTATATATATACATTTTAATAGTTTACATAAAATACAAGTTTTTAACTATAAATTTTAATATGCTTTTTTTATATTTTAAGGCTTGATATAAATATAATAAAAATAATCATTGATTTCCTCTTTTATATATGTATCAGGACCGGTACAACTCGATGGTATTAGGGCAGGACGCTTTTAAGATCAGGTGGATTGGGTGGTATACCCTCTGCTACCATCTCAATAAAAGATCCTTCATCTCTGGACAAGTCATCAGCACAACTGACTTCCAAGATCCCTTTTTGGCTCCACCAAGTGACCTTGGTTCCCATGTCTTTTTCGGCTTCTGCATGGTTTCCTCTCCTTGTCCTTAGTGCTATTTGAGTCTCTGCTGTATGTTTATATCTCATCTGATTCCAATACTCCACCACTACCACCATTCCCCAGTGCTCCCACCCTGGACACCTCCCATATACTGACTGCCAGACTGCTCCAATCTGTCCCTAGAATATAAGCCAAGACCCCTGTTCCAGTAACTTACCTAATAATCCACTGGGTTCTAGGAGAAGTCTCAAGATTGCTGATTTTATGTGCTTTCTTTATACTCAAAAACTGTTATTCTTTCTCAGGGATAAGAATTACATGAAGAAGATTTAGTCATTTAATAATTCATTCATTCAGAATACTGTCATTGTGTACCTTCTGGAACTAAACTATAACAGCTAGTAAGATAAATATCACGTCTGCTTTTACAGAGCAATAATCCATAGGAAATACAGACAAGTAAACAAACAATTTACCCACAGAAGACATATATTGGGAGACAAAAAAGACTCTAGATGTTCAGAGGAAGTAAAGATTAGAGAATTCCTTAGAATACTAAGAATTTTTTTAATTTTCATTTGTTTATTTTACCTTCATGTTTTCTTATACTTCAAATTATAGAATATTTTTCTCCAAATTTTAAAATGAGATAAATGCAGCTTGGACAATTTATTGAACAAATTGGAGCCAAAACTTTTTTTGATAAATTACCCATCCACTGCTGTCAACTCAGACCTGACTCATAGCGACCCTTCCTTGGGTTTCTGGGGCAGTATCACTATGGGTGTAGAACATTTTTTTGTCAAATTACTTGGCCATTTAAAGTGAAACATCTTGATAATGAAAAAAATAAAGAAATGAATAAATAAAATTAAGAAGGAAAAGAAAAAAAAATGATATTTTCTTTGCATATTACATAGTCAGTATAGGTCCTGGGATGTGGGTAGGATGCATTCAGTAGAACAGTAGATATACATTATGTAGTGAAGAAAGAGATAATAATGAGAAAAGGAAAGAAAAGACAGAGCTTCCCAAAAAAAGAATAAGAAAATGTGAGATTCCATGTTATTTTTGAGTGCCTTTCTACTAATTAATAGATCACATTTTTCACAACCCTCCTTTCTTTACCTTTTAACACATAGCCCTAGGTTCACATTAAGTTCTTAGTAGTATGCTTATCTGTAGCTCACTGCTTCTATTCCTTCCCCTGTAAAATGGACATCTTAAAACCTACCTCACAGGGTTGTTGTGAGGATCAAATAAGATACTGTGTGGGAAGATGCTCTGTAAAATCATAAAGTGCTTTAAACACACAAGGTATGGTTCATAGTGTTCTCTCTGGACTAGAACTGCTATTTCACAGTGATAGAATGCAGATATTTTAAATATGCAATAAGAATAGTAGAACTATACTCCATGGGGTTTTCAATGGCTGATTTTTCAGAACAGCACTTCTGGGTGGACTCTAATAGCCAAACTTTTGGTTAGCAACCAGGCACATTAACCATTTGTGCCACCTAAGGACTAGCCAGTTAATGCAAACATCTAGAAATATTTTTAATCTTTTCACTTAATTTTAATTTTAAGTGATTTCTTATCCCAATCCTTACAATCAGTTTACACTGAAGACCAGGTTATAGCTCTCTTGCAACCAGGACTTAATCCATACTGGCCTCAGAATGACCCTGATCCTAGAGATTCAGGAAGACACTTTCAGGATATTCAGTTCACAATTAATCTGGTATCCCAGACTACAAATTTCAATGTGTGAAACAATAATTCAAACATTCCAAATTAAGGGAGAAAGGATTCCCTCCTCTCATTAGACAAAAAAGAATGCTAAATGCCCAGTTAAGATGCACAAGTTATAGCAATCTTAATAATGTTTTTACATTATTAAATGCAACATATATCTGTATTGAGCTTTAATGTTCATCCCAATGGTCTGTCTACTGTGTTCTCACCCTAACTTGAAAGGGTAAGTGTTTTGGTAAAGCTAAGAAATGCCTACCGTGTAATTAAACACTGTGTACCGCTATTTTAAATGTTCTAACTACTAACATGTGGTTCATTACTAATTTTTCTACACTTTTTTTCATGCTAGATAAGACTTTTTTGTACTAGGACATGAATTTAGAGCAAGTATTTGAAGCTCATATGTTGTTGTTGTTATGTGCCATTGAGATGGACCCGACTCATAGTGACCCCTCCTTGGGTTTCCAAGGCAGTATCACTACGGAAGTAGATTGTCCCATCTTCCTTCCAAGGAGTGGCTGGTGGGCAGTCAAGGGCCTTAGGCACTATGCTACCAGAGCTCCCAAAACTCATATAGTGATTTAAAAAATCAGTGTTTTCTTCATTTGTTTTCTACCAAAGACTCAGCTCAATCTTAAATGAGGTCTCGTCTTTCCCACTGCACTCAATCGATCAAAGTAAAGCTCTGTTCCCCAAACAACTAGATAATTATAATAATGAACATTTAGAGAACACTTCTTGTACACTAGGCACTTTCACTGTATTATCTCCTCTATTCCCAGAACAGCATTTAGGATAAGTACTATCATTATTCCTATTTTACAGGGTAGAAACTGAGGCTTACT
>NW_006922424.1:721584-722752 GCF_000298275.1 Orycteropus afer afer
TTTTTCTTAACTCCCCAATGTATCTTTCTCATCTCAGTAGCACCAGTTAGGAGTTAACAGAGTAGAACACATTTGAGCAATGGTGGGTCTAGGGGACTTAGATAAATTATGCTCATTCTTGACAGTTATTCGGTGTGGCTGTAATTCCACAAACTGTTGCTAAAATACTATTCCTCCATTTACACAATATATGTGTTCTTCAGTGGTGTGCACAGCTAATTTTTTTTTTTTGGAAATTGAAATACAGATTTAAATGAGTAATGTACACTCTTGTTAGAACCTGTACTGTTTAGTTCCAATCCCTGCTGCCTTTCACAATCTGATTCTCACCAGAGTCAACTAGAAGGAACAGTTCCATAAACCTCCAGCTGGGTCTCCTGCACTAGTGAAATTTGGAATGCATTAGCTACATGTTGGAATGCAGATGGAGGAGAGAGACTCAGTCTCTCTGACCAGAGAGAGAACCACTGACCATTGTTCTGCATCCTCTGATGGTCAAGTGGCTTTCCTAACCCTTTTCAGAGAACTGAGTCCTGGCTTTCTATTCTGTAGTAAAACATTTACTCTTATCCTAAAGCAAGATCTTTTGTTTTGTTCATATCAAAGAACCTTCTGAATGCAAGATCTCAGTCTGTTATTTGCTCTTCATCTCTGTGGCATATCTGGAAATGTACAGCACTACAATATGAATCTCAAGACCAAATTCCCTAGAAGCACACAATTAGAAGTTTGTCCTTAGATTGTTCAGAACATGTATGTAATCTGGCTTAATCTACAGATTTGTTACCCTCTCCTGGAGTGCTACAGTTATTCCTGTTTCCTATTTCCCTTGCATTCTTATGCATATCCTTCTTTATCCACTTTAATGTGAAATACCTACATCCCAGCAAACTTTCAAATACTCATCATTAGAGGGAATGATTTAAAAGAATACTAATGTGGATTATTCAGCAAAGCAGAAAGCATCCATCTTTCAAATGATCTATTGTGCAGTTTTAAATTTTTATTTCTTATAAATGCTAATTATTTTGGTAAAAATTAAGAAAAGACCAAAATGGATGTCAGAAGACATCTGAAACTTGCTTTTGAATGTAGAGTGGTTAAAGTGAATGGAAGCAATGTTGAAATAAAAGAACTTAACAGAAGATTTCAAAGGGCAGTTTGAGTA
>NW_006922424.1:724857-726164 GCF_000298275.1 Orycteropus afer afer
GGCAAGATGGATTGACACAGTACCTGCAATGATGGGCTCGAGTATAGCAAGGATTGTGAGGATGATGCAGGACCGAGCAGTGTTTCATTCTGGGTCGCTATGCGTCGGAGCCGTTGAAGACACATAAAAACAACAATAACAGAAATCCTAAGAAAGGTAAACCTCTCCAACTGAATGCAGATATTTAGTTCCTGTGTACAATATTTTCACTGAAAATCCATGACTCAAAACAGCAATAATATCTGTGTCTATTTAAAATGTTTATCTGATCTATCCCAAAATATCCTTGTTCTAATCTCTCTCCTGATATATTCTCTCTAACTTTGTCCTGTTACTTACCACATCACCTGCACCCAGAAACACTTTTCATTCCAAAATAGCATGAAATATATTAATATATTTATCACACAAAGTGACTGTTATGGATGGATTGAATTGTCCTCTAAAAAGTTATGTTGAAGTCTTAGTCCCTGAACCCATAAATATGACTGTTTGGGAACAGGAGCTTTCTTTTGTTACAGTAATGAGATCATAACAGAGTAAGGTGGGTTCTAATCATTTCTGATTGGTGTCTTATGAAAACAGGTGAAAAGACACAGAGATACAAACACACAGAGGAAAAAGATGCCATGTGAGGATTGTGCATAAACAAAGGAATACCAAAGATCTTCAACAATCAATAGAAACTGGGAAAGAGGCTCACAGATAATATCAACATGATTGAGCCCTGATAGGGACTTTTCTCCTCAAGAAATGTGACATATTAATTACTGTTCTTTAAGGCCACTACTGCAGTATCTTTTGTTACAGCATCACTAGGTACCAAGAGAGCAGTTAAGTGAATAAATTATTATTACCATATTGAGGCATCTTTTTTAAAAGAAGAAACCAAATTCATTGCCATAGAGTCACTTCCTACTCATAGTGACCCTGTAGGACAGAGTAGAATTGCCCCATTGGGTTTCCTAGGCTGCAAATCTTTATGGAAACAGACTGCCATACTTTTCTCCCACAGAGCAATTGATGAGTTTGAACCTCCAGTCTTTTGGTTAGCAGTCAAATACCTTAGGCACTATGCCACCAGAGCTCTTATCAAATGCATATATTATAATTAATTCAACTTTTCCTCTATTCTTAGATATTTAGTATAATTCTGTTTTGCTTCTTAAAAAAATAATAACACTTCAATAAAATAAAATAATAATCACTGCAAGTGTTTACTTAGTGTATTTGGGATTATTTCCTTAGATTCCATTAGGAAACTATTCTTTTATAAATTTTCTGCTCTATTAATTAATTTTATTTTC
>NW_006922424.1:726620-728272 GCF_000298275.1 Orycteropus afer afer
AAACTAATTAAATTAATTAAACTGATTATGTTTGGCTTCCTATGCAGAATGCCCATGAGTGGGAAAATGGCCTTATCAAGTGGATGCTAGTTTTTGAGACAATTACATTTCTCAGTAAATTTAATTGACTTTGAATACCATGGGAGCACTGGTGGTGTAGTGTATAAGGCATATGACTGCTAACTAGAAAGCTGGAGGTTCAAACCCACCAGCCACTCCTCAGAAGGGAGATTGGGCAATCTACTTCCATAGAGATACTGCCTCAGAAACTCAAGGAGGGGTCATTATGAGTTGAATCAAGTCTAAGGCAGTGATTGAGTTTTTATTTTAATATCATGAATATGCTTAAGAGCAGTCTGCTACAAGGAGGTAGATTCTCTCTGAGCTGACAAAACCATGTTTTGGAATGTGTAAATCTTCAGCCAGAGCCTCTCAACAGACTTTCACCATGAGATGTTCGTAGTGACAGCTATGTGCTTTTTCACATAGTAAGACTCATTTATTTCCTACTTAAATCACTCTTTTCTTCACAATTTCTCTTACTGTTTCTATAGTACCTCCAGATATCTGTGAAGTGTTAAATTCTATTTTCTTCTAATGTTCACTTTTCAAAGATTATTGACCAATTTAATTGTTTCAGGCAATGCAGTTCACTTATCAAGAAGAGTTTGTGTCAACTCATTCATTCATAGCTATTCATTGAGTGAACAGCAAGTCTCAGTCATTTTATCAGGTGCTGAAAAGACAACCTTAAGAAGTTCAGCCTAGTGGGATGATAAGTTTGTAGTGGTTAGGTGAGTGTAAGCCAGTAGTGCTACGAGAACTTAAAAAGTGAACCTACCCAAACCTGGTTTTGAGGTTGTAGAAATGAGAGGTGTGGAGTAGGGGTGAAAGGAGCATTCTTGACAAGGAGAAAAGCTCATAGATAACAGAGAACAAGGCTTATTTAGGAAAATATGGGTAATTATATAACTAATAAAAAGATCAAAGGATAAAGGGTAGAAGTTCTCAGAACATTAGACTGCAAAGGTATACAGAGATTAATGATGGCTTTATTTGCTCCAGGTATCACTTGACAGGAATGTCTTTATCAAAATTATCGATCATCCTAGTTATTTTGTTTTCCACTATACCTGTGGTTAGCAAACTAAAGGACGAAATAGTTAACATTTTTGGTTTGCATGCCATGCAGTCTCTGTCACAACTCTGCTATTATAGCCTGAAAGCAACCACAATGTATAAATTAAGGGTGGTGGCTGCATTCCAATAAAACTTTATTCACAAAATAGGCAGCAGACCAGAATCTGCCAAGGGTCCATAATTTGCTTACTTCAAGTCTATAAGATCTACAAAAAAAAACAAACAAACAAACAAAAAAACTACTATTGTCTAATTGATTTTGACTCATAGTGACCCTGTAGGTTAGAGTACAACTGTCCCATAGTCTTACCAAGGCTGTATATATTTATGGAAATAGATTGCCACATCTTTCACATCTTTCTCCAATGGAATAGCTCATGGGTTCAAACTCCTGATCTTTCAATCTTTCACTTAGCAAGCCCTTCCAAGTCTGGAAAAGCCCTTCCAAGATGTTTGGAAATAATAATGGCCAAATAAACCCATGTCAGAAACCATAGAGCAGGCTTTCTCTA
>NW_006922424.1:728567-729491 GCF_000298275.1 Orycteropus afer afer
AAAGAGTTTATTCAAGATCACATGAACAGTGTCAGAGACAGAATTAAATCTAAATCATCCAACTCCTGGACCAATATAATTTTAATTATACTCTCAAATCACTAACATGGAGAACATAGTCCTAAACATAAACCAAGACCAAACTCACTGCCGTCAAGTTGATTAACTTACAGCAACTCTTCCTTGGGTTTCCCAGGCAGTATCTCTACAGAAGTAGACTGTCCAATCTTCTTTCTGAGGAGTGGGTGGTGGGTTTGAACCACCAGCCTTCTGGTTAACAGTCAAATGCCTTAGGCACTATACTACCAGAGTTCAGAGTATAATTAATATTGCCTATATACACAAAGATTATTGAAACATCTTTATATAATTAATTCATTGTTTCTTCTGCTCAACACTTCCCTTCAACAAGGAAATGCCTTCTCACCCACACTCCAGGAATGCTATGTTAGTTCAAGTGACCCAAATGATCTGCTGGCTGAAGATGATTATATCATAGTTGGGCAACTGGCTCAAATTAGGCCAAAAAAATTCCATTGGATATATAGAACCATCACTGAGAAGGAGACTATAAAGAGACTTAGGATCTGGTAGCAGAAGTATCTGTTAGGTGGACAAGAGAACAAAGATACCCAGCTTGCAATAAAAGAGAAGAATGTAAAAACTTACAGAGAGAAACCTGGATAAAAAGTTGGAGAGACAGTCCTGAGTAAAGTCAAGTCTTCGTTCTGGTCTTCCAGAATCCCCATTATAATCTTGTCATTGGTTTCCAGGGGACATCCCTCAATCCTTAAAATCCTTAAAATATATTATCATTGTGATTTTAGTTTAAGTTACTTTGTTTTGTGCTTCTGTTATTGGTCAATTAAAGAGTAGGAGACAATGGAGGTTCAGTGGTAGAATTCTTCCATTTGGGAGATAACC
>NW_006922424.1:730001-730516 GCF_000298275.1 Orycteropus afer afer
ATTACTATCTTCTGAAATTTGTAAAGAACTGAGCCCAAACAAAACAAAACAAAATTTAGAAACATTTTTAGTAAATTCCTTAACACATTCTGTTGTTTATAAACATCAAGCCCACATCATTTTCTTTCCAGCAAGATGAAGAAATATTTATTTACTTCACATATATTTTGTTGCTGTTGGGTTTTGTTGAGTTAATTCTGACTCACAGCTGCCCCATGTGACAGAGTAGACTTGCCCCATAGAATTACAGATAGGAAAAAGATGTGGCAATTTGCTCCCATAAATGTTATAGCCTTGGAAATGCCATAGGGCAGTTCTACTCTGCCCTATATGGTCAGATAAGATCACTATGAGTCAGATCCAGCTTAACAGAATTCTCAATCTTTATGGAAGCAGATTACCAAGTCTTTCTCCTATGGAGCTGCTGGATGGGTTCTAACTGCCAACTTTTCAGTTAACAGCCAAAGACTTAGCCATTGCAGTACAAGGAATCATTCATATGTATAAACCCATTG
>NW_006922424.1:732371-733447 GCF_000298275.1 Orycteropus afer afer
GTTGTTGTCATTGTGTTTGCCATCAAGTCAGATCTGACTCATAATGAACCCTCCTTAGGTTTCCAAGGCAGTATCACTATGGAAGTAGATTGCCCAACCATTCTTCTGAGGAGTGGTTGGTGGGTTTGAACCACCAGGGTTCTGGTTAGCAATCAAATGCTTTAGGTGCTATGCCATCAGAGCTCCTTCATGAATTGCAGAAGGTGGCATATGATCAAGAACCAATGGTATTGGAGGAAGAAGTCAAAGCTGCACTGAAGGAACTGTTGAAAAACAAGGCTCCAGGAATTGACAGAATACTCACTGAGATGTTTGAAGAAATTGATGCCCCACTGGAGGCACTCACTCAGCTATGCTAAGAGATTTAGAAGACAGCTATCTGGTCAACTGACTGGAAGAGATCCATATTTGTACCCATCACCAAAGAAAGGTGATATGACAGAATGTGGAAATTATCAAACATATCACACATAAGTAAAATATTACTGAAGATAATTCAAAAATGTTGCACAAGTATATCTACAAGGAGCTTACAGAAATGTATGCTGCATTCAGAAGAGGATGTGGAAAAAAGGATATCATTACTGATGTTCAAGGCATCTTGGCTGAAAGCAAAGAATCACCAATAGATGTTTACTTGCGTTTTATTGACTACACAAAATCACTCCACTGTATGGATCATAACAAATTATGGATAACAATGAGAAGACTGGGAAATCCTGAGCACTTAACTGTGTTTACAAGGGGTCTATACTTAGACCAGGAGGCTGTAGTTAAAATAGAACAAGGGGATACTGCATGGTTTACAATCAGGAAGGGTGTGCATAAGGACTGCAACCTTCCACCATACTTATTCAATCTATATGCTGAGCAAATAATCTGAGAAACTGGACTATATGAAGAAGAACACCACAATAAGATTGGAGGAAGACTCATTAACAACCTGCCATATGCAGATGACACAACCTTGCTTGCTGAGAGTGAAGATGACTTAAAGCACTTATTGATGAAAATTAATGACTATAGTCTTCAGTGTAGATTACAACTCAACCTAAAGAAAACAAAAATTAAAGATG
>NW_006922424.1:735641-737065 GCF_000298275.1 Orycteropus afer afer
TATAAATCACAGGATAACCTCAAAGAAAAATGATAAACCTTTTAATCAAAAAAGAGGACCAGCATAAATATTCAGCAAATCCTAAAACAATAGCAATGAAGAAAGTGATAACATGACTCATAAACAAAATTAGCTCAGCATAGAAAATTATATAGAACAAAGAAACTGACACCATGAAAAAGCACATAACAAGAATGACAGTAACAAATTCATATTTGCCAATAATTACGTATCTGGCAAGGGGCTTATCTCTAAGATTGATAGTGGAAGAGTGGATAACCAAACTATGGTAAATACACATAATGGAATGCTATGCAGCACTAAAGAATAATGTAGAGTCTGCAAAATACCATATAATATGGATGAACTTGGAGGACATTAGGCTGAGTGAAATAAGTCAATCACAGAAGGAGAAATATAGTAGTAGCTCATTGTTGTGGAGGGTCAAGGAAGGGTTTATATGTGGAGGGAGACGTTCTTTGTTGGTCACCAGGGGTGGGAGGGGAGAGGAGAGAACACTGCGAAAAAAAAAAAAATTCATTGGCCCATGTCCCTTTAATTTTGTGTATTTCACTATACATAAATTATACTTCAATAAAATGCATTTTTTAAAAATCTTGACAATTGGACCAATAAACAGCATCACAATAAATGGAGAAAAAATTGAAATTGTCAAACATTTCATATTGCTTGCAACCACAATCAACACCACTGGAAGCTGCAGTCAAAAAATCAGACATCATATTCCACTCAACAAATCTGCTGCAAAAGTCCTCTTTAAATGACTGAAGAGCAAAAGTTCTCTTTAAACTGCTGAAGAGCAAGATATAATTTTGAAGACTAAGGTGCAATGGCACATAACAACAATAACAACAACAAGGTGCACCTAACTCAAGTCATGGTATTTTCAATAACCCCATATGCATGTGAGAATGGACAATTTATAAGGAAGATTAAAGGAGAGATGGTGCTTTTGAGTTGTGGTGTTGATGAAGAATACTGAAAGTACCATGGGCTGCCAGAAGAATGAAAAAATCTATCCTGGAAGAAGTGGAGCCAGAATGCTCTTTGGAAGCGAGAATGTCTAGACTTTGTCTCTCTTACTTTGGTCATGCTGTCAAAAGGGACCATTCCCTGGAGAATATCATGCTGGGTAAAGTAGAGGGTCAGAGAAAAAGGGGAAGACCCTCAACGAAATGTATTGACACAGTAGCTACAACAATGGGCTCAAGGGTAGCAGGGATTGTGAGGATGACACATGACTGGGCATTGTTTTGATCTGTTGTACTTGGGGTTGCTCTGAGTTGGAGCTAACTCAATGGCACCTAACAACAACAACAACACACACACACACATACATGTCCTACCAGTGGAAAATATCTTTAACTAAATATGTTAGATTGATGCAAAAAAAGAAAAGAAAA
>NW_006922424.1:738260-738774 GCF_000298275.1 Orycteropus afer afer
GGAATGACTCAACAGCAATTGGTTTAATTTCAGGGGATTAAGAGGTAAAGAATGCTTATATATCCTTGTTTGGGCAAAAAACAACTAAGCTCATATAACCAAATGCTTGAATATGCCTCTTTTTCC
Organism: Orycteropus afer afer; assembly: GCF_000298275.1. Classification (NCBI taxonomy): domain Eukaryota; kingdom Metazoa; phylum Chordata; class Mammalia; order Tubulidentata; family Orycteropodidae; genus Orycteropus; species Orycteropus afer. The sequence continues at coordinate 738,387 of NW_006922424.1, forward strand.
ATAGTATGCATGATAAACATATTATGCTTGCATATTTGACTTTGTAAAACGAACTATGTTGGCATGTTACTAGTTAACACAACCTAACTCTAATATTTAAAAACTTTACATGATTTATTCTTGATACAATAATATTCACTATTTCCTTAAGCAATTATGGTGAATAATTGGGTCACTCCAGTATTTTACTTGGTAATAGAAAGTCTGAATATTATAATAACAGAGTATTTTCCTTTCTAAAAATATTTTTAACATATTTGTTATAAGAGTCATGATTTATGCACTTGAGTATGATAACATTAATTCAGTATTTAACACTGAATTATATTTTAGGAGAGTCAAGAAAATAATTGTAATTGGAATGCATAGTGCCTAAGGCATTTGACTG
>NW_006922424.1:739054-740436 GCF_000298275.1 Orycteropus afer afer
AAATAGGAAATTATTGTTTCAAACATAGGATTATTGATTTTTCAATAAATTTTACTCAATTTAGAAAAATAATGCTACTGTATGTACATTTCTTCAATTAATTCAATTCTGAAACTCAAAAGGAAACTCCATTTTAATATTAGATATTTCTGTTGTGACAATTTCATCTTGCTTTTTTATAATATGATGTTCCTCAAAATTATATTTCAAATAATATATTTAAATAGAACTAATTCATTAGCCTTAGGATCATTAGAAAATTGTTATTTTTTTATTTAGCACTAAATTTTGAAAAATATTTTCTGTCTCTGCATTTTGTTGTTTTTAACCAAATATTTTTAAACAAATACTGGTACAAAATATTTGAAGACATTTTGATAAAAACCAAACCAAACTCACTGCCCTAGAGTTGGATCCAAATCATAGCGACCCCTCCTTAGGTTTCCGAGGCAGTATCACTGCGGAAATAGATTGCCCAACCTTCCTTCTGAGGAGTGGCTGGGGGGTTTGAATCACCAGCCTTCTGGTCATCAGTCAAATGCCTTAGGCACTACACTACCAGAGCTCCTTCAGGTGAATTTATTTTGTAGTATGAATTTTATACTTTTATGTATTTGTTGCTAAATTCAAAATATATATGCAGATTTTTAAAAATAGCAAAGAATTATTTCATATTTATGTAAATATATTTTAGTGAGATTAAGATTTTATGAAATTTATTGGATTTATGGCAATTTTGATCAGTTAGATGTTGCAGAATAAACTTACTTTTGCAATGATAACCATATTATGTTTTGTAAAGTTTACCAATTTAGTCATTTCTCAATATATTCAACATTTTCTAATGCTATCTCATTAATTATTTTTCAAAAATAAAAACAGAAAAAAAAATCCTCTGGGACAAAAACCAGAGTCCTCATAATAAGGAATCTTCTTGCTATATTTCAATGAATATGGTCATATAATTAGTTTATTGTGGTAAAACATATAAGTATTGTTCATCTGCTGTTTGTTTATAATATTACATACTCAGTCTGTTAAACTGCTGAAGTCAATGCACTTCAAACTCACTTCAGTGTGAGTTTCTGTTAGTGTGCCAAAATAATTGAATCACTTCATAAATTTTTCTAAATAGTATGGAAAATCTATATAACATTAATAAACTTGCAATTATTGAATTTTAAAGTCACTAGAGCATAAAGTGTTCTCCTATATATAATTTGTTTAAATGTTAAATCAGAATACATTTTACTTTTCAGCTTTTATTAATACACTTTTTGGAGTAAACATTTTACCAATAGGTGGTGCTAGAAAGTTTTATATGTATTCCAATCGTCAACCTTATTGGAAAAATGAGCTAAAACACTTTTTTTTTTTTTTTT
>NW_006922424.1:741021-743630 GCF_000298275.1 Orycteropus afer afer
ACAATTGATGACACTGAAAGGTACACTTAAAATGCACATTTTTAGTTAAATATATTTTTATCATAATATTTTTTTAAGAAATTAAAAAAGAAGAAGAAAACATGAATGTCAGCCTGTAATGTTTAAATTTCATATAAACTCAATTGGTTAGTTGCAGAGCAATAACATGGTTGAAAACAGAGTAGTTGGAAAAGCAGATGAAGAGAAATGGAGAGAAGTGAATTATTGACAAATCATGACACATCCTACATGTCTGAGTCTGGTGGGCAGTGAGAAATAACAAGTGTTCATTCATATTCTCTGTTCTGTGGAACTGGAGTGTAGGGTGTCTTCCTCTGCTTGTACCTCTCCATGATATCACAGGTATGAGATGTGTCATCCCTGATTTTTCTAGTTGCCAGCTGAATTGATTCCAACTTGTGAGGACCCAATGTGTGTAAAAGTAGAACTGTGCCCTCCAGAGTTTTTCCAAACCAAACCAAACTCACTGCCATGGAATCGGATCTGACTCAATAGCGACCCCTCCTTGGGTTTCTGAGGTGGTATCACTATGGAAGATTTCCCAACATTCCTTCGAGTTTTTAGTGGCAGATTCTTTGAGAAGTAGATCACCAGGCCTTTTGTCCACCTTGGGATAGAACCAACCACCAATCATTCAGTTAACAAACTATTATGTTAATCATTTGTACCACTCATTGAGAATAACACCTTTATTCTCAAAGGACCAGGAGAAGTCAGGACAGGAAAAGAAGCAATTCCATGACCCCTCGACACCTCATTAACAATCTGTGGTAGGTAGATATAACAACCTTGCCGGCTGAACATGAAGAGACCTTGAAGCACTTACTAATAAAGATCAAAGACTTCAGTATGGATTACACCTCAACATAAAATAAATAAATAAATAAAAATCCTCACACCTGGACCAATAAGCAACATTATAATAAATGGAGGAAAGTTTAAAGTTGTCAAGGATTTCATTTTTCTTGGATCCATGATTAACACTCTTGGAAGCAGCAGTCAAGAAATCAAGTGAGGTATTGCTTTGGGCAAATCTGCTGCAAAAACCTCTTAAAAGTGTTGGGGAAAAAAAAAAAAAAAGACTTCTGTTTGAAGACTACACTGCCTGACCCAACTCATGGTATGTTCAATCTCCTCTTATGCATGGAAAAGCTAGGCAATGAATAAGGAATACTGAAGAAAGATTGATGCCTTTGACTTATGATGTTGGCTAAGAATATTGGATATTCCATTAATTGCTAGAATAAGCAAATCTCTCTTGGAAGAAACACAGGCCTGAATTCTCCTTATAAGCAAGGATGGTGAGACTTTGTCTCTTGTACTTTGGACATGTTATCAGGAGGGATCAGTCCTTGGAGAAGGCCATTATGCTTGGTGAAGTAGAAGATCTGTGGAAAAGAATACTGTCAATGAAATGGATGAGCAAATAATCCAAGAATTTGAGGAGTACCTTGGTGACACAAATGATTAAATGCTTGAAAACTAACTGAAAAGTTGGCAGTTTGAACCCACCCAGATAGGCCTCAGAAGAAAGTCTGGCAATTTACTTGAGGAAGGTCACAGCCTTGAAAACCCTGCTGTGCAGTTCTACTCTACATACTCATGTGAATACCAGAAAGATAATTTTATTTCATGAACAGGGCAGATAGGACAAGAGAAAGTGGTAACGGAGTTAGTTTTGACTCCCAGGTTCAGCCCCTGACCATCAGCTTTCAACTTGTCTAAAAGGTTTGATAGAAGAAACAAAGGAAGTAGCAAATGTGCAGCCTCCAATTTGCCACAACCGAATAGGTCTTTGGAGTTCCCAAACTTCCTATCTCTGCCACATTTTCAGAATTTATTTTTTCCCGATAGAAAAGTGTAGGACTAAAATTATTCTTTTACCTATAAAATTTACTACCCAAAATGGTGTTTTAAAAGATCATGAGCTTGTTGTTTTTTTCCTATTTTTTCTTCCAAAACAAGGAAAAGATAAAAGTCCCCAAGTCTTGATCACTAGGGAAACAAATGAATCAGCCCATCATTTAGCAAGACTGGGCTGACAATTATAGCTTCCACAATGTTTTATGTGGAGAGAATCTGTTTCTATGGTAACTAAGGTGCATAGCACAAAAGGCTGTTTTTTTGTTTTTTTGTTTTTTTTAATATACATTTTAATTTATAAAGCATCCCAAATAACTGTTAGCATCTATGAAGTAGACAGCTACAGTTCTAATAAAGAAGAGAGATATATAATTCTCATCCCTGGAGTTGTACTTACCTACCTGGTAAATAGCTGAAAATTCTTCACAATTCTATTTTGAAACAGCATCATGTGGATGATTTGGATTCTCAGGATGTGCTTTTGTTGACAAAATGAAAGAGAATTTGACGATTGTTCAGATAATATAACCAATGTGGACTCATTGAATAGTTCAGTTCAATAAAGAAAAATATTCTAAAATACCTTTCATCAAGATAAATTCTTTCGTTACTTACATTATTTAGAGAGTTGAAAATTCTGCATTTGCCTTTGTGCTGTTGAGAAACAAGCCCAGCTGTACAGTTTCTTAACCTCTCCTATCTTGAAGTAAATCTTCAATCTATTA
>NW_006922424.1:744315-746419 GCF_000298275.1 Orycteropus afer afer
TCCTTCTTTCCTATGCATTCCTGTGCTTTGAGCTATCTCCCTGTGCAAATATGGCTCCTCTGATCTCCTGTGGTTGATTGTTCTAAAGAGTGTACCTACTTGGAGTAAATGTTCAATTCCAGGCCTGGGGGGTGACTGACTAGAGGCCATAGTCTCATGGATTTCACGAGACCAGTAAGCTTGGTACTTTTTATGATTTTGAGCTTAGTTCCACAATTTTCTTCCACTCTATCCAGGATCTCCTGCACTGATCCATTTCCAAGTAGCTGTCTGTGGTAGCAAGGCACCACCTAGTTTTTCTGGTTTCATGGTCATGTAGGCTGAGGATTGCATGGCCCACTAGTACCTTGGACTAATTATTTCCATGTGTTTTTGGTTTTCTTCATTCTTCTTTGCTGGGGACAAGGAGAGACCAATTATTGCATCTAAATACCTGTTTGCAAAATTTTAAGACATCCAAGTAGGATGTTGAACAATGTTTTTATGTAATATGTTATGCCAATTGAGCTGGATGTCCCCCACGACCATTGTCTTGAGCCCACAGGGCCAATAACTTGCTACCTCAGGGTGACAAAGAAGTTATAACTTTTCCCCCTGTTCTATTTATATGGACATTCTTATAGCACATACAAATATCTATGTAGAAATATCATCTACCAAACTTATATATGGTCAAGGGTATATTCCCTTTTGTGTAAACATACCTGACCATTCAGACTGTCTACCTATGTATATACTGGTATATTAATGTTTGTTATTACTGAACTGCTCTAATATTTTTGTGAGTTTGTCCATTTATAGTAGTTGGTGATTTTATACATTATGCTGAATTTTTATTATAATAAAACAAGAAGATATGTCAGCATTTTGATTTTCCTTTCATATTTTCAAGTGCCTGTTGCTGCTGTTGTTAGTTTTTGTTGAGTTAATTCTGATTCATGGCAACCTCACATATGCAGAGCAGAAATGCTCCATATGATATTCAGGGTTTTGACCTTTCAGAAGTAAATCGTGAGGCCTGTCTTCTGAGGTGCCTCTAGGTGATTTTGAACCACTAAGCTCTCAGTTAGCAGTGGAGTGCTTAACTGTTTAAGTAACCCAAGGAATTTCAAGTGCCTAATGAGGTAAATTGGAAAGACTATTAATTTATGTATAAAGAGATAAGAGTTTACATCTCAGAGTTTTAATTTATTTTCTAATAAAATAGGAATATAATACCAACCTCATATATTTGTTTTGAATGTAAATAAACATATAAAAAGTACCAATAAAAGTATTGTGAAATGAGAAATTATTACTACTAGGAACAATACAAACGATATAATTGGAAGTTTGTTTATCCTTCTTTATGAAAGATAATGAGTAAGAACAGTATTATTTATATTGTGTAGAAGGAAGGTTAGGCAATCTACTTCCATAGTGATACTGCCTCAGAAGCTCAAGGAGGAGTTGCTATGAGTTGGACACAACTCAACAGAAGTAAATTTGGGTTTTTCTTCTTTGGTTTTTTAGTGATGCTCTAAAGGTTGTAAAATATCATGAATTGGATGCAGTTTTCTCTTACACAGGAAATTGACTATAGATGCATACTATGTAGAAACTGAATAATAATCTTCCTACTAAACTCAATCCCAGCTCTTGTTTTTACTTTGTGCCTAAGTTCACTACCAAACTATTGGATAAAGATTATGAGAATTTAAAAATCATAAAGCAATATGACTTAAGAGGAATAAATAATAGAAAGAAGTTGTTTTTTCTGAGGAAAAATTATAAGAAATAAATTTCATGATTCACTTCATTGTACATTGGAATTTAAGAAACAGGCTTACATTATAAGCTGATTTTGGATTAGACATGGCAAACAACCTTTTTATGTAAAATTGTTTAAACTCCTCCTTATTCTTCTCCTTCTTCACTAAGATTTCACTCAGGAGGAAAAGAAAAAGCAATTTGCAGAATAGAGACAGGAAAGGAAACTTAGAAATATGAGTAGAGGGGAAGGGAAGAAATGTATTGGGGTTCTAATTATTTATCATTCTTTCAGAAGAGTAAGAACAATCTGACCAATATTTTACTGTACATAATTACCAGAATTTAAAACAAA
>NW_006922424.1:777597-778331 GCF_000298275.1 Orycteropus afer afer
AAATAAATAAATAAATAAACCAAAATCCTGACTGACTTCTCCCATACACCACCATACAGAATCCTTAGTAATGTTTATAATCCATTTTAATCATAGAATGATATGTGATAAATATAATTATGTCACTTAAATATAATTTTTCTTAGATTATATAATTACTAACAAAGTTTTGTAAAATTTTTATATATTGAATTACATGATTAGTTACAACAATATTAGTAACTAAGCAGAAGACTTTTTTGATTTTTCTCCCTCTTTTCTTTCATTTACTACTTCATTCTAAAAAATAACATATTATAACAAAAAAAACTTATTGATATAGGTTCACAAATACTGATTACTATAATATGGTAGCTAAAACACAAGAAAATCTGACAAAATCAATGACTGTAAAAACACAACAAAACAGCAGCATGTGCTTATAACATGTGCAGATGGAATCACATGATTCAAAGTGTCACTGTGATTGGATAATAACGACAGCTCTGATTGGAGTGCATAAGAAAGTTCAAAAAGTAAATTAGTATAGTTTTAGCTTTGTAGATATATTGATACATATGAACTGGGCTTTATGAAAAATGTTTTTTTGTTGCTATAACAGACTACAGGGATATTTTATATGAAAATAATAAATGTCTACTCAAGCAATGCACAAAAATTTTACAGACAGTCATTTTGGTGTGTTCCCTGTGACAGTATCTGTGGTGCAGAACCCACGATACCTCACTAGTGAC
>NW_006922424.1:780831-781345 GCF_000298275.1 Orycteropus afer afer
TCATATACTGAAGAAATAAGGTAACAAATTAATGGAAAGAAATGACCTTTGGGACTAAGGTAATGTGAGATAATTATTTTTATATTATTTTCAAATTCCAAAATTGGCTTCATACTTTAAAATGAATATCATTTCATCTCACAGTAAGTAAATGAATGAGAAATTTAGGAGGAATATATTTATCATATAAAATTTTCCTATCAATGACTGTGTAGTTAGATTATATTTGGAGAAAAAAATTGAATTGCGTTCACATAAATGCAACAGAAAAAATATTCCCTATGCTAGAACACCATTTGTTATATATATTTTAAATAGAATGAGAATATTAATTATTATAGTTTAATCATTAAATTAAGGAGCTCTGGTGACACTGAGGTTAAAGCATTGGGCTACAGACCAAAAGGTTGATTGTTCAAACCCACCAGCTACTCAATGGGAGAAATACAAGGCAATCTGCTTTTGTAAAGATTTACAACATTGGAAACCCTATGTGGCAGTCTTACTCTGTCCT
>NW_006922424.1:783470-784523 GCF_000298275.1 Orycteropus afer afer
TCTACCCCCCAAAAAAATACATTGCTTGACTTCTTGACTGCTGTTTTCATGGACAGTGATTGTTGATCTAAGTTGAATAAGATCCTCAACAAATTTCAATTTCTTCTTTCTTTATTATGATTTGCTAATTGGTCCAGTTGTGAGGATTTTTGTTCTCTTCATATTCAGGTAGAGTCAATACTGAAGGATATAGTCTTTAGCCTTCATCAGAAAGCGCTCCAAGTGAAGGCAGTTTTTCCTAAACAAACATTAAACAAACAAATAAAAGGGGATTGTCCGAGGCTCTTTGGGGTACTTGGTTTGCTAAGTGTAGACAGGCCACTTTGTCTCCACAGAGGTCCAGGGAAAGAAAAGAAAGAAGTGAGAAAGAGGAATTTTCACAGACTGGTTTTAAATGCAGCCTAGCAGAAAGCTCAGAACAAGAAGCATTGGCAGAAAGGATTTCCCAGATGAATCTACTTCCTTTGCCTTCCAAAGTTTCATCCCCTTAGTTTTCCCTTCATATCAGTTATCTCCTGTCTCTACTGTCCCTTCTCCCCCCTCACTACAGAAAAGTCCTGGGGTTTAATTTAAAAGCTGTTAAACTAAAACCGGCCAGTCCTAGAGAACACCTGCTGAGTTCTTAATCCAAACCACTTACTGGTTAAGTCAGTCAGCCAGCATCTGACACTGCACATGATCCTCTGAGTCAGGCTGTGGAAAGTTACTGAGAAGCAGAAAAATAAGAAAGAAAAGAGGAAGACTCTTGGATCTTTGCTTAGAAGTGTTTACAATCTGAAGGTGAAGAATATGGCTTGCCACAGAGATTTTTACAAGCAGTGGAAAATCAATTATTTATTTAATTAACAATAAGGAGCTCTGGTAGCATACTGACTAAGCCATTTGACTGCTAACCAGAGGGCTGGCGGTTCAAATTTACCAACCACTTCTGGGAAAAAAGAGTGGACGATTTACCTCCGTAGTGATACCTCCTGGGAAATCCAAAGAGGGGTCGCTGTGAGTCAGATCCAACTCGATGGCAGTGAGGTGTTTCTTTTGTTCTTCTTCTTTTTT
>NW_006922425.1:0-857 GCF_000298275.1 Orycteropus afer afer
AAAAAAAAAAAAAAAAAAGAACTGTGGAAGCTTTCCACAGTTCTTCTTTACTTTGCCAACCTCTCACAAGTTTGAAATACATAAATACGATGTCTGTTTTTTAGTTATCTGAGCTACTTCTGCAAGTTTGAGAGAGAAATTTGGTTTATTATTGACTGGAAGGTGCACAAGAAAAACATAGTTAAAAAAAAAACTCACTATCTTGAACCTCTAATTATATTTTCTTTTTCCATTAAGATGCTCCAGAAAGTCATTAATATATCTTCCTATTTGACATGCAGATGGGTGGCTCCTGAATGTTTACTTGAATCTCACAATTAGAACTTCCATATAGCTGAAAATCCCAGGCCACTACTATTCTGTAAAATGCATTAATATTCACAAGGCAGCGGAGCCCTGGTGGTGTACTACCGAAGCACTTTGCTAACTGAAAGATTGGTACTTCAAACACATCAGCTGTTTCATGGGAGAAAGATGTGACGGTCTGCTTCTGTAAAGATTACAGCCTTGGAATCCCTATGGAGAGTTCCATTCTTTCGTATAAGGTTGCTATGAGTTGGAATTAATTTGATAGCAATGGGTTTGGGTTTTTTTGGTTCTTATTCAGATGGGGACATTCAAGTTTTTGGGGGATTTTGTTTTATTGGAATTTTGAGTGTTGCATCAGGCATATGAAATTGGAATTTGGACATAGAGTACTACGAGTGGACTCAGAGGCGACTAGTAGGTAAGTACATGTAAGTGATGGGTGTAAAAGTATTTAAAAGATTGGGCTTTCTATAAAAGGAAGCCTAGGGATAAGTCAATGGAATAGAACATCATGACAGTCTAATAGGCTCCTGCTGCTAGATAAATGT
>NW_006922425.1:957-1898 GCF_000298275.1 Orycteropus afer afer
TTAAATCTGAGGTCTATGATCTTTTCTAAAGGCTTTATTTCATTCACCAAATTTTTACAGGTAAATAAAATAAGACCATTGATTTGGTCCAAGCTGACTCTGGTTTCGATGCTGACTGAGTATTCAAGCCAAAGCAAACTGTAGCATATGAGGCTGGATAAGGGATTCAGGATGTATGCTCTGTCTTCTAAACTAAAAAACAAAACAAAAAAAAAACAAAACCTAAACTCAGTGCCCTCAACTTGGACCTGAATCCTAGCAACCTCTTGTTCGGTTTCTGAGGAAGTATTACTACAGAAGTAGATTGCCCAAACTTCCTTAGGCACTATGCCACCAAACCAAAATCAAACCAAACACACTGCCATCGAGTTGGATCCTACTCCTAGTGACACCTCCTTGATTTTCCAAGGCGGTATCTCTATGGAAGTAGATTGCCCAACCTTCCTTCTGGGGAGTGGCTTGTAGGTTTAACCATAAAAGCATGAGAGCCATTGGTTTCCTATGGTTAATAACAAATATAAGTCAAAAAAGACGATTGACTTTCCTAACAATATTTTAATGTATTCTCATTTAAAACAAATGAAGTTCCCAGAAGGGAGCTCTGGTGGCGTAATGCCTAAGGCCTTTGACTGCTAACCAGAAAGCTGGTGGTACAAACTCACCAGGCCCTCCTCAGAAGGAAGATTGGGCAACCTACTTCCAGGAGGGGTTGCTATGAGTCAGATTTGACTCCATAATAAGTATTTGGCAATAGGAAGATACTTTGAGTTTCAAATTTATATAGTAATATATTTACGTAGTTCTAGATTTGTAAAGGAGCTCCAGTTATGTAGTGCCTAAGGCAGTGCATTTGGTTTGGCTTAGTTAGATTTGTAAAGTCTTAAGACTTCTTGTAATATTTACCACCCAAAGCAGGTATATCTCTTTATTCATTTGGGTTA
>NW_006922425.1:3311-4754 GCF_000298275.1 Orycteropus afer afer
CAATCCTACTTCCGTAGTGATACTGCCTCGGAAACCCAAGGAGGGGTCGCTATGAGTCGGGGCCGACTCGATGGCACATAACAACAACAATAACAACAACAACAACATGGTATATGGTATGGATTCATTTTTAAAAAATATATTGCTAACCAATTATCCAGATCTTTTCTTCAGTAGTTCATCCTTTCCACACTGAATTGCAATACCATCTGTGTCATTTATTAAGGTTTCTTGTACACATAGGTCTCTTTCTGAATTTTCTACTTAACTTCATTTATCTATTTATTTACCTCTGAACAAATTGCATTACTTATTAAATACCATGGCTTTCTAATAAGCATTGACTTGGTAAAGCAAAGTCTACCATCCACTTTTCTTTAAAATGATCCTGACTGTTCTTGCTCCTTTGTTCTTTCATAATATATATTTTTTAAGCAGCTTATAAATTTCCTTGAAAATGCTGTTGAGATCTTGATTGGAATTTCTTGGAACTTATTGATTAATATGTGGAGCGGATGTCCTTAAAATACTAAGTGTTCCTATCAATGGATGTGATTTATCTGTCCATTTACTTAGAATGTTTATAACACATTTCAATACAGTTTTGTGATTTTTCTACATATAAATTTTGCATATCTTTTGTTAGATTTATCCCTCACAAGATACTTCATGCTTTTATATTTAATATAGATAGTTATTTTTGGAAATTACCTTTCCTAAATCAACTTCTGGTGTACAAGAATGCAGTTTATTTTTTCTGTATTGCCCATATATCCAACAACCTCGCTGAACTCTCTTTTGTTCATTTTAATAATTTGCCAAACTAGAAAACTTTTTGCTTTTAAATTGTGGTGTTGGTGAAGAATATTGAAATGTAATACTCCCTGCTCACTCTCCTCTATTCCTTTCCAGATTGTGTTGAAACATTCCTCAAACAACATAAATTAAACTCGTTGCTGTGGAGTCAATTCTCACCATAGTGATCCTATAAGGCAGGGTAGGATCCTGTTCCATAGGATTTCTTTGTTTTTTAAAAAACTTTTTATTGTGATTTGGATGAAAGTTTACAGATCAGATTGGTTTTCCCTTCAACAATTCATGCACATTTTGTTTTGTGACATTCAATGCAACCCCACAATGTAACAGCACTCTTCTTCTTGCATTAACATTTCCATTTGTCCTTCTTTCCTATCCCTCCCTGCCTTCTGAGCTTTATGCCTAGACAAATGTTGCTCTTTTGATCTCAGTATGGTTGATCTTTCTAAGGAGTGCATACCTCCCTAGTGTTATTGTTCACCTTATAGGCCTGTCTGTTGTTGGTCTGAAAGTTGACCCACGAGGGTGAATTCAGTTTCAGGCCTCAAGGTTGTCTAAGGGTCATAGTCTCAGGGGTTACACCAGTGTCTATCAGACCAGCAAGCCTGATTTTTTTTAAATTATTTT
>NW_006922425.1:4854-8560 GCF_000298275.1 Orycteropus afer afer
ATTTTTTTTAATTATTTTAAGATTTGTCTCTCATTTTTCTCCCACTCTATCCCAGACCTCCTATGGTTATTCCTTTCTGAGTGATCAGCAGTGGTAACCCGGCACCATCTACTTCTGGTTTCAGGATCATGGAGGTTGGGTTTCATATGGTCCTTTGGACCAATAGTTTCCTGTGTTTTTTATTTTCCTTATACTTCTTTAATCCAGATGGAGGGAGTGGCCAATGGTTACATCTTAGATGGTTGCTCACAAGCTTTTTCTGAAGACCCCTGTTGTTTTAAGAAGCCAGTTGCTACTCATCAATGTAGGCTGTAGAACATTGTTTTTGTAGACTGTTATGCCATTGACCTTGGTGTCCCCTGAGACACCCCTAGGCCTAGGGACTCATTCCCTCTAGATGCTTGGTTATGGCTAAGATTTGTCATAACTTTGCCCTCTATATGCTCTACTATATTCATGGATATATTTGCAGCATGTGTAAATACATATGTACAATACACTCTGTCAAACCTACGGATATATATTTGTGGGTGTAGTCCTATTTGCCTTCCCACCCTTGTTCAGTTTGTGTGTCTATCTATATATCTGCTCATAGATTATAGTTATTACTATTATTGCAGGATTGATAATGTCATAGCGTTTACCTTAATTGCCTATAATTCTTGTGCTGCTATTCGTGTCTTTTTTGTCTTGATCATTATGTGCTGACCTCTTCTTTATTGTATATTGCCTTTCCCTTCACCCAAGTTAATACATGTGTACCATCTAGTTAGTGATTTATACCCCTTACACTCCCACCCCTTGCAACCTTAAAAAAATATTTCTAATGAAGAAAAACAAAATCCATGGAAACAATTAGTCCTAGTGACTGGTACACCATCCAATCTGCAGCCTATACATCTATGAGACCAGAAGAACTAGATGGTGCCCGGCTACCACTGTCATCCACTTGGAAGGGGATCTATGTAGGAGATCCTTGATAGAGAGGGAGAACAATGTGGAACAAAACTCAAAAACATTTGGAGGGGTAAAAAAGGGGAGTCAATTCTCACCATAGTGATCCTATAAGACAGGGTAGGATCCTGTTCCATAGGATTTCTTTCTTTATTAAAAAACTTTTTATTGTGATTTGGAAGAAAGTTTACAGATCAGATTGGTTTTCCCTTCAACAATTCATGCACATTTTGTTTTGTGACATTCACTGCAATCCTATCTTATAGTATCACTATGGTGAGAATAGACTCCAGGTTTGCTGGTCCAATAGAGCCTGATGGAACCACTGAGACTATAGCCCCTAGCTGCCCTTCAGGTCTGGAATTGAACCTGCACCTGTGGTTTCCAGCTAAACAAAAGACAGGCATATGAGTTAAACATTTACCTGAAGTAGATACACTCCTTGGAGAGAACAATCACGGGAGAAAGAAGGGCTGCTTACGCACAGGGAGACAGCTCAGGGTGCAGGAGAGTATGGAGGATGGCCACTGGGAAGAGGTAACTATGGGGAGGAAGTGTGAGGGGAGCTGTTGCCTTGTGGTAAACTGTGGTCAATGACATGCGACAAAGTATATGTGAACTGCTGTATGGAAAGGGAATTTGCTCTGTAAATCTTCACCAAATCACAATTTAAAAAAAAAAAAATGTTTCTTTCTGTGTGTAAACCTTTTCTTGACTTTATACAGCAATGATTCCATACAATATTCATCCTCTTGTGATTGATTAATTTCACTCAGTATAATGTCCTCTAGCTTTATCCATAGAATTTCCAAAGCTGTAATCTTCACAAAGCAGCCCTGGTGGTGCAGTGGTTAAGCACTCGACTGCTAACTGAAATGTTGGTAGTTCAAACCCACCAGCTACACCTTTGGAAAAAAGATGTGGTAGTCTGCTTCCATAAAGATCTGCAACCTTGGAAACTGTATGGGGAAATTCTCCTCTGCCCTTTAGAGTCACTATGAGTTGCAATTGATTCAATGGAAGTGGATTTTGTGGTACCAGAGACCTATCACATCAGAAACTCTGGGAGTGGGACCCAGAAATCTGTTTTTAAGTCAGCCTTCAGTTGGTTGTAATGCACATTCAAGATTGAGAGCCATTGTTCTAAAATATAAGAGCACTTAGGGGAAAAAAAATGACAATATCCTTAACATGCTTGAAACCAAAATCGAAACCAAACCCATTGCCACTGAGTTGTTTCTGACTCACAGAGACCCCTCCTTGGGTTTCCCAGGAAGTATCTCTACAGTATTAGATTACCCAATCTTCCTTCTAAGGAGTGGCTGGTGGATTTGAACCACCAGCTTTCTGGTTAGCAGTCAAATGCTTCCAAGAAGTAGACTGCCACATCTTTCTCATGTAGAATGGCTGAGCACTTAACCATCAATCCACCAGGGCTCCTTCAACATGCTTAAAACTTAAAAATAATTCCTCAGTATTGTCAAACATCCAGTCAGTGTTCAAATTTCAGTAGAGTTTTGATATGTTTGATTTTTGATTTCTTGGTATGAGTACTTTGTAGTTGGGTTGTATACTTCCACTTTGAAGCTCATAATGTTTGGTTATCATGCTTTTTGTGTGGTTAGCAGACTCTGAATATCACTGCCTACATTAATTATGTCATTAAAATCAATTGCTATTAAGTTGATTCTGACTCATGGAGACCCTATGTGTTCAGAGTAGAATTACATTCCATAGAGTTGTCAAGGCTGTGATCTTTCAGAATCAGATAGCCAGGCCTATCTTCGGAGGCACCTCTAAGTGGGTTTGAAATGTCAACCTTAGTAATTGAGCACTTAACTCTTTGCACCACCTATATATGTTTCATTATATCATTAAAACTAAAAACCTCTCATTGCCGTTGAGTCGGACCCAACTGGACCCCTCCTTGGGTTTCCGAGGTGGTATCACTATGGAAGTAGATTCCCCAACTTTCTTCCAAGGAGTGGCTGGTGGGATTGAACTGCCAGCCTCCTGGTTAGCAGTCAAATTGGTAATATTTTAATTCTATTATTTGTTCTTCATGCACTGATGGAATATTTCTAAAAACAGAAAATTTCTTCCATCCACTATTTAGTTACCTTGAGGTATGATATGTATAGGAAAGACAGAATAAATGCTTCAATCATTTCCTTTTGTACTAATTTCTAAAACAACAGATCGGTTTCCCATTGTAGATTTATACATACATGGTCCATTTTACTCATTGTTATTATTTCTATTGATATCCTCTTCCTTTCTTTCTTCCTTACTTATAATTGAGTTTTTATTTATAGCAAAGCTATATTTGCACAAAGTTTGAAGAGTCAAATCATTTCCCTATTTCCCACCTTTCAAAAGCAACCATTTTCAATTATTTTAGGTAATTAGTTCCATACCTTTAAATAATATGTTTATTATTATTTCTTATTTGTAGTTTTCAACTTTATGGAATACAAGCATTCAGCTCATTTTCTCCCTCACAGCTTTCACCAAACACATGCACCCATTATCCCATTCCTCCATCATCCTCACATAGTTACAGCATAATTATGGTTAGTTCCATTTTAAGTGTTTTCATCGACTGTGTAAATATTATGCACAACTGGACCATATACAGTACTATGGTTATTTTTCCTTTTCTGCACAACTTTCCATTTTATCTGGCATTTCATTAAAAATTGACATTGTTTGCTTTCATTGGGCAAATCTGTTGCAAAAGACGTCTTTAAGG
>NW_006922425.1:9009-9612 GCF_000298275.1 Orycteropus afer afer
TGTTATACATAATGTCAGCACTGCTCAGAGCCAACTCAATGGCATTTAACAATAACAACAATTTTCTATTACTTTTTACCCACTCAACCCCCAACGTCCCATCGGTTGTCTAAGTCTCCTCTTAACTCATCTAATACGTCAGGTATTCTCTCCATTTCAACATCTTGAATAATGTCTCTGAAGTCTTCTGACCACCTCCAACCTGGACTGCTGGATCTCTACTGCCGGTGAAGAGCTGCCACCCTCTGATCTCCCCTCACCTGTCACTCTGTGAATTTCTGCAGCTTTTTAAATTGGATCCAATGCCTTTGTTTCCTCACCTCCCTTTTCCTTGATTTATTCCCTCATTTTTGATGAGCACATCCTTTAGTAGGTTCCTGGGAAAGGGTATGTGGGAAGTAAATTTTATGAGATTTTGTACAAAAATATTTTCATTTTAGTCTTACCTAGAGTTGATAATTTTCTCAGGTCATAGAATTCTAGATTGGGAATTATTTCCCCTTGGGACTTTTAAGGTATAGCTTCATTGTATTCAAGCTACTGGGTTACTGTTGTCATTCTGAATCCTGATCTTTTCAATATGAAGTTTTTCCCTGTCTCTGA
>NW_006922425.1:10907-12065 GCF_000298275.1 Orycteropus afer afer
GTTGGGCAATCTACTTCTGTAGTGATACTGCCTCAGAAACCCAAGGAGGGGTCGCTATGGGTTTGGGCCGACTCGATGGCACATAACAACAACAACAACCACCATAATTTTAATCTTTAAAATACTTATTATTTTTTGGGGTCTTTGAATGTTCCATTCTCTTCTTCTTTCATGAATGCACTATTCTCTTCTTT
Organism: Orycteropus afer afer; assembly: GCF_000298275.1. NCBI lineage: Eukaryota > Metazoa > Chordata > Mammalia > Tubulidentata > Orycteropodidae > Orycteropus > Orycteropus afer. The sequence goes on from NW_006922425.1 coordinate 11,102, forward strand.
CTCAGAAGACACAACTAAAATCTTTTATTTTTAAGATTTCTTCTCCCTGCAAAATCAGTTTCTTTCCATGCTGCTTTTTTGCATGTTTCTTTTGCCCACTGTCTTTCAAGTTAGATGTTTTCCTCAGAAGATAAACTGTCTTGATTGTCTGTTCATTCTTAAGAATGGAGCACTAAAATCTGACTGGAAGCTCTTTGGGAGTGGGTGAGTTTTGTTGATTATGGTAAGTGGTAATGTGGTGAGGTGTGTGAGATATTCGCTTGGTGAACCTACGTCCAAAGGGAAGACTTATCCAGTATTTTGCCTACTGGGCCTAAGTCTGGTTGCCATTGCTCCAGGAGCTGAATGGAAGAAGAAGGCTAGGAAAAGCAGTGTCTCAAATTCAGTATCTGAATGTACCCTTAATGTCCTGTTTTTTATATTCCTGGTCTCAACTGTACCTGGTGCTCCCCTGTCCACAAGTCCCTATTTTGTCATCTTCATGATCAACCTCTAGGTGCTGCCAGAGTGTAAGCAGAACCTTCAGATGCTGCACATATAGGGAACATGGGCTCTACATGCACCATAGATAGAATTTTACCTAATCCTCTTGTTTTCAGACCCACCCTCACCCCCATTTCCAGGATTAAGTGTGACTATCAACTCCTGAGCCTTTCAAGGTGCTGCTGGGTAAATCAGACTCATTCTCAAATTTACCTTCTGTTAGGTTAAGATTCAGATTTCACAGATTTTCTGCATCAGTTCCTGCTTCCCACCTTCCAGATTTTTGTTTCTGTTATCATTTCATTGTCCTTGTTCCTTCAGATTTCTATTTTTAAAGAATTTTCTTTGTGGTCTTTTCCATGTGCTCTGTCTGGGAAGGTACTTCAGGAGGGTCACATTGATTCACAATTCAGAATCACAATTCCTTCTGAAATAAGAACTCTTTATTCTCCTAAGAAGATAGTTCAGGCATTGATCTTCA
>NW_006922425.1:12920-14269 GCF_000298275.1 Orycteropus afer afer
GCCTATGGCAATTAATTTTAAATTGCAGAATGATCTCTCACAGCTGGTGATGGAAACTGCAATGGCAAATAGAAACCGTTCATTGGCGCCCTCTCTCTAGTGCCTCCCAAGGCACATGCCTTACCTGCCCTACCCTAGATACACCTCCGCTCTTGCAGCTAGCTGTCGGCCTGTATTACATCACAAGGAGTCACACTAATATTGCCAGTAGTTAAGGCCAAAATCTGTTGATGCATCTCTTCATTACTATTTTGGGTCGTTTTATTAAATATGAGATATAAACTCTATCACCCCAAATAAAACATGTCAGATGTTCTGATGTTCTATATACTTCTGTTGTAGACTGAGTAACAGGTGAAATGAACCTACACCAGAACCTGGGGTTACTCTATGAGAACACCACTAAATTAATTATGTTTCCTGTTAGTACAATCATATTTTTGACCAAAATGCATTAAATTGCATTTCCAGACATTTATTTTGAAATCAATCTTGGTTGCTGTTTTGTGGCTTTGCTCTCAGGAAGAAGGCTGCTATATTTAAATTAATCAATAAAGAATAAATGAACTAAAAAAAAAGCTTTACGGTTTGGTGTTCTTAGAGTGAAGATGTGCAAAGAGAAGTTCCACAAAGTACGAGAGCTGGAAGTCAGCCTACATATCATCTAGTCGAGCCCTTTTATTTTGTGAGAAACTTAGTGACTTTTCCATATGTCACTTACCTTCTTAGTGGTGAGGGTAGGAGTACTCAGTTCTCGGATCTCATTGTCTTTCCATTTTACTATGGTAGCAGAGTATTTTTGTTTTAAAACTTTCTCTTTTGTTTATTTTTAATAAAAACGATCATTTATTTCAAAAATTTTACTTAGGAATAATTCCAAACTTACAGAAGAACTGCGTGTAGAATACCAGTCACTTCCTTACCTTTACCTTTGATCTAGATCTAGCAATTGTTAATGTTTGGCCACATTTGTGTTATATGTGTGTATACTTACACACACACACGCTGAAGTACTTAGGGGTAAAGGGGCAGATGGTGGCAGATAAATTAAGCACAGATATTCCTAGGAACAAGGAAATTCCCTTACAAAAGCATACTCAAAGCTATCACTGCCATCAAGACAATTCCAACTCATAGTGACCTCCATCGGGTTTCCGAGGAGGTAAATCTTTATGGAAGTAGATTGCCCCTCTTCCTTCTGCCAAGCGGCTGGTGGGTTTGTACCACCAACCTTCTGGTTAGCGGTCAAGTGCCTTAGGCACTGCACTGCCAGAGCTCCTTACAAAAGCATACTACAAGTATTCAATTCAGGAAATTTAACATTTACAATGCTATTTATTAATATAATA
>NW_006922425.1:47399-48016 GCF_000298275.1 Orycteropus afer afer
ATAACATACTACACAAAACATTGTTCCACCTCCTATTTTGGCAAGTAGCAACTGGGATCTTAAAAGCTTGCAAGCAGCCATCTAGATGCAACGATGGATCTCTCCTCATCCAGAGCAGAGAAGAATGAAGAAAACCCAAGACTCATGGAAACAATTAGTCCTCACAACTGGTACAGCATGTGATCCGCAGCCTATGTGACTATGAGACCATGAGAACTAGAAGGTGCCCGGCTACCACTGTCAACCCCTCGCAGGAGGATCTATGAAGGAGATTCTGGATAGAGAGGGAGAACAATGTGGAACAAAACTCAAAATCATTTTGGGGAAAAAAATGGGGGGGAGGGGCACCAGGTTTGCTGGTCTGATAGAGCCTGGTGGAACCACTGAGACTATGGCCCCTATCTGCCCTTCAGGTCTGGAATTGATTCCATACTTTTGGCTCCCAACCAAACAAAAGACAGGCATATGAGTTGAACATTTACCTGAGGTAGATACACCCCTTAGGGAGAACAATCACGGGGGAAAGAAGGGCCGTTTATGCACAGAGAGATAGCTCAGGAGGCAGGAGTGCAGGGAGGGATGGACACTGGGAAGAGGTAACTATTGGGAGGAAGTGG
>NW_006922425.1:48606-51515 GCF_000298275.1 Orycteropus afer afer
CTGTTCCTCTTCTTCTTCCTCTTCCTGTTCATTTTCCTCCTCCTGTTTCTCATCTTCTTCTTCTTCCTGTTCCTTTTCCACTTCCTGTTCCTCTCCCTCCTCTTCTTCCTTGTGGTTGTTAAATTTGTATGTGATCTTGGATGGGCCTGGTTGAGTGGTTGGGCAGCTGGTGGTAGCTATTCCCCATGATGAGACTGGCGATCAACTCCATGGTGGGATCTACTACAAGCCGCTGAACGGCTGAGTAGCTGCCTTTGGGATGTGATCTGTTTCCTGTATATAAGGACAAGCCTTGGGGATAATCTCTAACTTATGGCACGCTTGGGCCCTGCATGTAGCCAAGTCATAATTCAGCAGCCTGTCATGCTCTGCCAATGGGACATAAAATTCAATTGAATTAATAGCCTGCTATGTGGTTTTCTAACATCTGGACTGTGTCGTTTTATTTGTCAACCTTGGGCTTGTTAGCCCCAGCATAAAGGAGCTGCCTAAGTGAAGAGATGCCTCTAGGTTCAGTGGGCTGGGAGCAAGAGGCAGACCTGAAGCCCAAGGTCGAGGGGCTTTCACACAGCCTCTAGAGCCTGGCATTTTGAACTTGGACTTCTAGCCTCCTGAACAGTAAGAGAAGAAACTCTGGTTTTTTAAGGCCATCCTGTTTGGGGTGCATTTTTGTCAGAGTAGCAGTAGGTCACAAGAACATTCCTCTTCCTCTTCTTTCTCTTCTTCTTCTTCCTCTTTCTCCTCTCCTTCCTATTTCACTTTTGGTTCCTCTTGCTCTTCCAGTTCCTCATCCTCCTTTTCTTCCAATTCCTGCTGTTCTTCTTGTGTCAATTCCTCTTTTTGTTCTGCTTTCTGTTCCTCATCCCCTTAATGTTCCTTGTCCTCTTCATCTTCCTCTTCTTTTTCCTCTTCCTCTTCTTCTTCCTGTTTTTCCTATGCCTCTTTCTATTCCTGGTCCTCTTCCTCTTCCTGTTCCTTTTCCTCTTCTTCTTCCTATTCCTCTTCTTCTTCCTATTCCTCTTCTTCTTCCTGGGGGTTGTTAAATTTGTATGTCAAATTGGCTGACCCTCCTTGAGTGGCTGGGCAGCTGGTGGTAGTTATTTTTCATGATGAGACTGGCAATTAACTCCATGGTGGGATCTACTACAAGCAGATGAGTAGCTGACTTTGGGATGTGCTCTGCTTCCTGTCTATAAGAGAAGCCTTGGGGATTATCTGAAGATTATGGCACGCTTTGGCCCTGCATATATTCGAGTTGTTCAGAAGCCTGCCATGCTGCTCTGACCTTGGGACGTACAATGGAATTGAATTAATGGCCTCCTGTGTGGTTTGGTAACATCGGGACTGTGCCAATTTGTTTGTCAACTTTTTGGGCTTGTTAGCCTCAGGATCTAGGAGCTTACTGAGTGAAGAGATGCCTCTAGGTTCAGTGGACTGGGAGCAAGAGGCAGAGCTGAAACCCAAGGTCGAGGGGCTTTCTCATAGCCCCTAGAGCCTGGCATTTTGAACTCAGGCTTCTAACCTCCCAAACTGTAATCTCACTCACTAAGTGCTTCCTAAAAACCATATTTATTTGTCAGCACTGTAGGTCACTGATGATTGAAAGTATCTGTTATCAAAGGAAGGAGCCTTTGGAAGCCAAATTGGAAAAAGTGGTGAGGAAGGGCATTAGATCATTACAAAAAAAAAAGCGGGGAGTGGGGGCGGGAAGATGGCAGAATAGGCAGGCAAGCTACACAGACCACCTTCAACAAAGAAAAGAGAAACCAATTGACAGAGAAACAGAAAATAATCCTGGAGCCCTGAACTTTGAAAGGAAGTATACAGAGGTGGATTAGGCACCAATGAGGGGAAAAACCTGAATGAAAACAGTGCATATGAAGATGGACGGGGCTGAGGACTGTCAGCTACTCTAATGGGACCAGTAGCCTGAATATTTCCAAATGGTGGAAACTGATAACTGACCTAAAGATCAGCCCTGGTCACCAAAGGCTGCAAGGTTGACTTCACTGGTGGCCTATGACTAGGTAGGGAAATAGCAAGGAGGGAGGCAACCTGAGCTGTGGACTTTCGGCTGTCCAGAGGCCACAGCCATTTTGATTGTATATAAGCGGTGGCCATTTTGGATATTTAAAGTGACCAAGGGTGCAGTCATTTTGAATGTTCACCAGCAGTGGGCATTTTGGATATTTCAAGTGGCAGCACTGTCATTCAGATTCCAAAAATGTCACACTGTCTCAGAGAAAACAGAGCATCACAATCCACGCAAAGAAGAAAGATAAGGCAGGAAAAACAAGGGACCAGGATACAGACCTGTGGTAATTCAGTTTGTATATCAACTTGCCTGGGCCTGGTTGAGTGCCTGGAAAGCTGGTGGTAGTTATTCTCCATGAAAAGACTGGCAATCATCTCCATGGTGGGATCTAACACAAGCAGCTGAGTAGCTACCTTTGGGATATGGTCTGCTTCGTGTATACAAGGAGAAGCCTAGGAGGCAGTCTCTAGCTCGTGGCACCTTGAACCCTGCACGTAGCCATGTCATTGTTCAGCAGCCTGCTATGTTCTGCAGACCTTGTGACAAACAATGGACTTGAAGTAATAGCCTGCCATATGATTTGGAAATATTGGGACTGTGCCTTTTTACTTGTCAACCTTGGGCTTGACAGCTTCACCAGCCAGCAGCTGTCTAAGTGGAAAAAAAAAAGCCTCTAGCTTTGGTGGGTTGGGAGGTGGAGGCAGAACTGAAACCCAATGTCAAGGGGCTTTCATCCAGCCCCTAGAGCCTTGCACTTTGGACTTGGACTTAAAGCCTCTAAACTGTAAGAGAATAAACTCCTTTTGTCAAGGCCATCCCATTTGTGGTATATTCTTGTCAGAGTGGTACTTGGTAACCAGAACAAGACCCAAAA
>NW_006922425.1:52096-54979 GCF_000298275.1 Orycteropus afer afer
AATTATGCAAGGTTCAAAAAGAGAAATCAATATCGTCAGAAGTATATCTCATACACAAAATTAATTTTATGACAATACCAAATAAATGGAATCCTAAAATGACTCATATGTTTCAATAATAATAAAATTTTAAAGTTGTTATCCTTTTTTATTATTATTAAAACTTCAGTGTTGTAAAAATATAGAGTACAGTATTTGAAAATTCAACAACTTCTTGTGTACAATTCAATAAAACCAATTGCATTAATCATACTGTGCTGCCATAGCCAATATCAACTGCCAAAGTTTCCATTCCCATAAACGAAAACTCACTGCTCCCTGAACAATGATTCCCCACTTATCCTGTCCCTTCTGCCTCTGATAACCATTATTAAACTCTAATCTCTATTTTTTTCCTATTCTAGGAGCTCTGGTAGCATAGCACCTAGGGCATTTGATTGCTACCCAGAAGGCTGGTGGTTCAAACCCAACAGCCACTCCTCAGTAGGAAGTCGGGGCAATCTACTTCCATAGTGATACTGCCTCAGAAACCCAAGGAGGGGTTGCTATGAGTTGGGTCTGACTTGATGGCACATAACAACAACAACAAAAACAGGTATTTCATATTAATGAACTCTTCCAATATCTGTCTTTTCTTATTGACTAATTTCACTCAGCATAACGTTTTCAATGTTCATCCAGGTTGTGATGTATATCAGGACTTCAATTCTCTTTATGGCTGAGTAATATTCCAATGTATGCAAGTACCACATTTTGTATACCCATTCATCTGTCAATGGACATTTGAGTTTCCACCTTTTGACTATTTTGAATATAGTGTTACAATGAATATATACATACATGTATCTGTTCTTGTTGCTGCTTTCAAGTCTCTGGGGTATATAACTAAGAGTGGAATTGTTGATTCATATGTAGCATTATATTTACCTTTCTGAGGAATGGCCATATCATTTTCCAGAGTAGTTCTCCTATTTTGCACGCTCACCAGCAATGAGTAGGAGTTCCAATTTCTCCACACCCTCACTAATATTTGTTAGTTTCCATTTTTAAAATCTTAGCCATCCTATAGAGTGTGAAGTGATATGTCACTGTGATTTTGGTCCTACACAGGTGCCATGAGTCAGAACTGACTTGATGCAAAGAGTTTTTTGTTACTTTGTTAATGAGTAATGTCTGAGCATCTTTGCCTGTGCTTGCTGGCACTTGTTTATTCTCTTTGATGAAATGTCTGTTTAGGACTTTGCCAATTTTTTGATTGTGTCTTTCTTGTTTTGTTGCTAAATTGTAGTTATTTATATATTCTGTATATTAAACCTTTATCTGACATTTGGTTCCTAACAGTTTCTCATTCTATAGGTTTTCTCTTCACTTGGTAGATAAAATCATAGGTGAAAATTCATGAAATACAGATGTATGGACCTGTTTTAAAAGTCATAAAATGTGCTTCAAAATTCTATACTTTTTCTATAATTGTAACTTTTAGCATTGTCAATTCCAGTTTTTATCACTGTAAAGTAATATACATTGATCACATAACATTTTACTAATGCAGAAACATAAAAAAGAAAACAAATGACTTTCAGTTGTATCACAAACACGTAACCACTGTATTCATTTTGCTTTATCTCATTGTTTTTTTTTTAATATTTACCTTTCTTACATGATTACCTCAAACTCTCACCTCTACATAAAACCATATTCTTTACAAGTTTCTTATCAAACTGAGCAAAGGAAGAACCATGTTCAGAATCATGTACTTAGGAATGACCTACCCAGTATCTGTTCAATAGACAATTATTTTATTTGCAGATAACATTTCTCCTTTTCTCTTCTCACTCTCCCAGATCACCACTTCCTTCAACTTATCCAAGAATGCCAATAAATAGAAATGGTTTCCAAACAATATACAGTGCTCATTATAGATAAGGTCAATAATGAAATCTCTTATATTATCCCCATCATCTGTGATAATCCACCATCAATAATATAAATGAAAATGATTATTTTTCCATGTGTGACTTGTATTAACCAATTTCTTTGCTTTTTTCCTTTCTTTAAAGTTTTATTGTGCTTTGGCTGCAAATCGACAAAACAAATTTGTTTTATATTCCACAGTTCATGCACATTTGATTTCATGCCCAGTTTACCATCTCTGACCATAAAAAACTCCCTCCCAAACCTGTGACTACTCCCTCCCTGTGCCCTTCTTATCTATGCATTCCTGTCTGTCAGCTTTCCCTCTATGTGAATGCTGTCCCTCTGGTGTTTCATGGCTGCTTGCTCTAAGAGGTCCATCTCCATAGAGTAGGTGGATGCATAGCGCTGGGGTAGGTGTTCTATATGCAGGGTTTTCTACTTTGGGCTGAGAGCTAATCCCTGGGAGTGAGTTCATTTCTAGGCATGAAGGATAACCCAGGGCCATAGTTTTGGGGGTTCCACCAGACTCTATCTGACTAGTAATTCTGGTCACGTTTGTGTTTTTGGATTTTGTCCCACATTTTTCCTCCCACTCTATCCACAATCTCCAGTTTTGATCCAGTTCTGAGTGGCTGGCATCGGTAGCCAGCCACCATCTATTTCTTCTGGTCTTGGGGTCATGAAGGCTGAGGTCCTCGTGGTCCATCTTATCCTTGGACTAATTAATTCCAGATGCCTTTGATTTTCTTGGCTCTTCATTGATTCAGATGCGAGGAGACCAATAGTTGCATCTTAGATGGCCGCTCAAATGTTTTTAAGACCCTAGTCACTACTCACCAAAGTAGGTTGTAGAACAAGACTTTTATGTACTATGTTGTGACAATTGAGTATAATGTCCCCTGAGACTACAATCCCAAGTAGGCAGGCCCCATGATTCTATTAAGGTGTTTGGTTGTCTCTGAGAAG
>NW_006922425.1:55125-55890 GCF_000298275.1 Orycteropus afer afer
ATCATACTTTTATTTTGAAATGTTCAAAACAAAACTTAAGCAAAAAATGGAATTATAAAACTAAAGTTTTCTTTATGACTTGTAACTCAATTCATCCTCACAACACCCAGTACTGTAAGAACTATTATGCTCACTTCCCAAATAAGGAAATGGAGCCTGGAGTGTGGTTAAGTAATAATAAACTCCATGTCATTTAATATGAAAATGGTGGAGTTTAGCTTTGAACCCAAGAGGCATGGCATCAGAGCAAGCTCAAAAGCAATGTATCTTGATATATATGATTATCATGAACTGGTTTGGCCACTTCCCTATGACAATCAATTATTAATGTGTAGTCAAAAGCAAGCTATCTCCCTTTATATATTAAATATTTTCCAATGATGGAACAATGATCATTTTGATAAATAGGCTTTTTTATTCCCCTCAGATCCACAGATCAGTTGAAAAATTCACTTGAAATCCAGACTGATACACTACTTGTAATTAAAACAAATAAATCACGTTTGTTTCACTAAGCTATTTAAGTAGTTTATCTTACTGGAAGAATCCAAGAGATACTTCAAAAGAGCAAATTGCTTTAAACTTTACTTTATGAGAGAATTACAATTAGTAGTTGACAATTATGCAGACAGTGGCACAAAAGACTATATCAACTAAGTCAAATTTTTACATCACTCTAAAGCAGATTGTAAAAACTTTACTTAATGGAGAAAGGAGTCATTAAAGGCTCTCAGTAGGTCTAGATCAGGCTAAAATCACACAAAT
>NW_006922425.1:56045-57780 GCF_000298275.1 Orycteropus afer afer
GAAAGGAGTCATTAAAGTCTCTCAGTAGTTCTAGATCAGGCTAAAATCATACAAATGATAAACTCAATCTACAGCTCCCAAACAGGTCTGACAAACATTTCAGGGGCAGGAGATTGGAGGGGACTGTGCCGTCATCATGGTAGGTGGGTTTTAAACCAAAATTCAATGCATGCAAGACTACATCAATGCATATATGTTGCTCTATTACAGATTGTACACTTTCCTGTTTGGAATTTTCTCACTAGCACTGATCAATAGAATGTGAGAGTGAAGCCTGAAGGACTCTTCACAGTTGGGCGGAGCAGAGCTGAGCATGTTTTACAATCTTTCATGAATAAGCTCAGACCCGACCTAGTGATGCTTGGACGTGAGCAACTGTCCCAGTGAGCTTCTATTGCTCAGGAGAGCCCAGCAGAATATGTGTATTTGTGTGGCTTTTGCCTTTTCTGGAACAACTACAACAGGAAAGATAAGGAATGACCGTAGAAGACCAGGGATTAAACCGCAATTCTAACTCCACAATCCACCTTGGTGGTGGTGCAACTTATAAATGCAGCACTTGCAAGTAAGCATATTCAGCCAAAGGATGTTGTACAACCAGTGGTTTCACAAAATGTTTATGATTCCTTCTCACCGAGAGAGATATTCTAAGGAAAAGGAATGGACTTACACAAGTCACTAACAATTTTGTGTTAGATTATTCTATAAAATAGGAATAAGAATCTATCTTCTGGAGTGAATAGAAAGAAAGCAAGCTTATAAAGTGGAAAGCACTATACAAACATCTTTACCTCCATTATGTAAAACCAACCCAATTTCCCCTTGGTAATCAGGATCTATCACACCAGATAGTACAGTAATGTCCTCCGTTGTCTGTTGATCCAAAGGCATGAGGAAGCCAAAATGGTTTGGTGGCATTCTTAATTTCCAGTTCAATGCAATCAGTAGTTTGTCTCCATGTGGGAGTGTTCCTCCCTTTGTGACTAACATCTGCAGACCCGCAGAACATAGTGTAGCAGGGAAGGAAGCAAAAATGTTTTGAGTGGGTCACTAGGGGTAATAATGAGTGGTACCACTCCGGTTTCCACACCTTGATTCCTGGACTCATGAATCCTGGCTATTGGAGAAACAGAATCATATATTGGACACTGGTTTAGAGCATATACAGCCTCCTGGAGAACATTGTCCCAAACTTTCAAGGTATTGCCACCTAGCTGGTGCTGTAATTCTGTTTTCAGGAGGCCATTCCATCATTCTATCAAGGCAGCTGCTTCAGGATGATGGGGAACATGGTAAGATCACTAATGGGTGAACCAGTTATTGGGAAGCAATATTTATGCTGGGCATACTGAGTTCCATTTGGATTAATTTTTCTACCTGTTAAAGATGACCTATTGGAGAAGAAAAGAACAGAGCAAAGGTTGATGATGACTTGTTTACATTAGTTACAGTGGCTATTTTTTTTTTTTTTTTTGCAAGGTGACACAGGGCTCACATACAGTAACTGTTCTTTAATTTGGATATAATTATTTGACATATGTTAATTCTTGAATTCAAATCCCTTCTTGTGTTACACTGGGTTCTCTAGAGAAACAAAACCAGTAAAGCTACATATATATAGAGAGAGAAAAATTTATCTTAGGAAAATGGCTCACATACTTATAGAAGCTGGCAAGTCCAAAGTTCTTGGATCAAACATCAAGCTCTAGGCTTTTCCTCACTCTCGCAGCTGCAG
>NW_006922425.1:58705-60824 GCF_000298275.1 Orycteropus afer afer
ACTATGTTCTTCCACCACCCATTCTGTATTTCCCTTGCCCTCAGCAAGCACCTCAGCTGGTTGTGGTTCTTTGCCTGGCGGGGTGACCCAAACCTTCATTCCTGAAGGGTCTGGGCCATTAGCAGTTGTATCAGAATTGGGCTGCTGGAATTTTCCATTGACTTCAATCACACGGCATAGTAGTACTAATAGATGTCCTAAAGAATCTCCTGTATTCCAGACATATTCTTCTTTACCTCCATTATATAAAGTCAATCTAATTTCCCTTTGGTAATCAGGATCTATCACACCAGAGAATACAGTAATGTCCTTCTTTGTCTGTTGATCCAGAGGCATGAAGAAGCCAAAATGGCCGGGTGGCATTCTTAAATTTCCAGTTCAATGCAATCGGTATTGTTGTCTCCATGTGGGAGCATTCCTCCCTTTGGGACTAAAATCTCCAGAACCGCAGAACATAGGGTAGCAGGGACAGGAAGCAAAAATTTTTTGAGTGGGTCAGTAGGGGTAATAGTGAGTGGTACCACTCCCATTTCCACACCTTGATTATTGGACTCGTGAATCATGGCTATTGGAGAAACAGAATCATATATTGGACACCAGTTTAGAGCATATACAGCCTCCTGGAGAACATTGCCTCAACCCTTCAAGGTATTGCCACCTAGCTGGCACTATAATTGTGTTTTCAGGAGGCCATTCCATCATTCTATCAAGCCAGCTGCTTCAGGGTGATGGGGAACATGGTAAGATCAGTGAATTCCATTAGCATAGGCCCATTGCCACATTTCATTTGCTGTGAAGTGAGTCTCTTGATCTGAAGCAATGTTGTGTGGGATACCATGACAGTGGATAAGGCATTCTGTAAGTCCATGGATGGTAGTTATGGCAGAAGGATTGCATGGAGGGAAGGCAAATCCATATCCAGAATAAGTATCTATTCCAGTAAGAACAAAAGGCTGTACTTTCCATGATGGAAGTGGTCCAATGTAATCAACTTGCCACCAGGTTGCTGGCTGATCACCTGGAGGAATGGTTCCATATCGCAGAATCACTGTTGGTCTCTGCTGCTGGAAGATCGGGCACTTAGCAGTGGCGGTAGCCAAATCAGCCTTGGTAAGTGGGATTCCATCTTCTTGAGCACATGCAAAACCTCCACCCCTGCCACCATGCCCACTTTGTTCATGAACCCATTGAGCAATGACAGGAGTAGCTGGGGAAAAAAGGATGGCTGGTTTCCACCAAATGTGTCATCCTATCCACCAGATTGTTAATGTCCTCCTCTGCCAAGTTCACCTTTTGTTGGCATTCAAATGAGACTCAAATACCTTTAATCCTTTTGCCCAGAGAGATATATCCACGTACCTCTTCCCCATACATCCTTATTACCAATCTTCCAATCATGCTCCTTCCAAGTCCCAGACCATCCACCCAAGCCATTAGCCACAGCCCATGAATTCTTACATAATCACGCACCTGGCATTTTCCTATATCATGCAAAGTGAACAGCCATATGCATGCCTCAAAGTTCTGCCCATTGGAAGGATTTCCCTTCACCATTATCCTTTAAGGAAATCCCAGAATGGGACTGCAGTGCCGCTGCTGTCCCCTTGCAAGAGGTGCCTGCATATCATGCAGAACCATCTGTAAACCTGCCATGAGTTTTCTCTTCCTCAGTCAACTGTTTATAAGGAACACCCCATAAGGCCATAGGTGCAGACTGGGAGAGAGAAGGTAATGTAACTGGAGTGGAGACCATAGGCATTTGGGCCACTTCCTCATGCAACTTACTTGTGCCTCTTGTGCCTTCAGGTCCTACTTGAGCCCAATCTCTGATATATCACTTACATTTAATGATGGAGTGCTGCTGTGCACATCCAACTTTATGACTCTGTGGGTCAGACAACACCCAGTTCATGATGGGCAGCTCAGGCTTCATTGTCACTTGGTAGCCCATGGTTAGCTGTTCAGTCTCTACTAAAGCCCAGTAACAACCAAAATGCTGTTTCTCAAAAGGAGAGTAGTAATCTGCAGAGAATGGCAGGGCTTTGTTCCAAAATCCCAAAGGTCTGTGTTGCAATTCACCAATTCACCTGCCAAAGGCTCCAAACAGCATCTCTGTCTA
>NW_006922425.1:61205-62544 GCF_000298275.1 Orycteropus afer afer
AGCATAATGTCATCAATATAATGGACCAGTGTGATGTCTTGTGGAAGGGAAAGACAATCAAGATCCCTACGGAGTAAATTATTACATAGTGTCAGTGAGTTGATATACCTATGAGGAAGGACTGTGAAAGTATACTGTTGGCCTTGCCAGCTGAAGGCAAACTGCTTCTGACGGTCCTTTGAAATTGGTATCAAGAAAAAGGCATCGGCCAGATTAATAGCTGCATACCAAGTACCAGGAGATGTACTAATTTGCTCAAGCAATGAAACCACATCAGGAACAGCAGCTCCAATTGGAGTCACCACCTGATTAAGTTTATGATAATCTACTGTCATTCTCCAAGATTCATCTGTTTTTTACACAGGCCAAATGGGCAAATTAAGTGGTGATGTGGTGGAAATCATCACCCCTGCATCCTTCAAGTCCTTGATGATGGCAGTAATCTCTGCACCCCCACCAGGGATGTGTTATTGCTTTTGGTTTACTATTTTTGTAGGTAGAGGCAGTTTTAATGGCTTCCACATGGCTTTTCCAACCATAATAGCCCTTACTCCATATGTCAGGGACCCAATGTGGGAATTCTGCCAATTGCTCAGTATATCTATCCCAATTATGCATTCTGGCACTGGGGAAGTCACTACAGGATGGGTTTGGGTATCCACTGGACCCACGGTGAGATGCACCTTAGCTAAGACTCCATCAATGACTTGACCTCCATATGCCCCCACTCTGCATAATGGGCCACGAAGACGCTTTGGGCCCCCTGCAATTAGTGTCAAGTTAGAGCCCAGTGTCCAGTAATCCCTGAAAAGTCTGATTATTTCCTTTGCCCCAATGAACAGTCACTCTCATAAAAGGCCTCAGATCCCTTTGGGGAAGGCTGGGAGAAAGATTGACATTATAGATTTTTGGCCATGTAGTGGGATACTTCCGCAAAGGGACCTGGCCTCCCCTTCATTCAAGGGGTTGTGGGTCTGTAAACTGACTCAAGTCTGGGAATTGTTGGAGAGGACATGACTCTATATTCTGGTGATTCAATCTAGGTTGCTGTTCACATGACCTAGATTTCTTCTATCTTTAGAGGTCAAGTAAATATTTAGTAGGCTTGCCATATATTTCACTACTAGGAACACCATGAGCAAGTAGCCAATGCTATAATCCTACATGAGTCAGACTATTCTGATTATTGTTCTGACTCTGCTGTCCATTATGGTAACCACACCCACCTTGCCTTTGTCGATTAACTGCTACCACTTGACCCCTACTACCACGGGTCCAGTCGGCCCCATGGTAGTTAAGTGTCTTAGTTCAATTAGGGCAGTTCCCCCTGTCAAATCAG
>NW_006922425.1:62644-64104 GCF_000298275.1 Orycteropus afer afer
TTACATAAAATAGCAATCTCAGCAGTCTTCAAGGATGCTGGAGCTCCCGTCACAAATTTATTCCTCACCATTCCGGTGAAAGGCATGTCTTCCGGACTCTCCATTTCTGGCTCTAGGGGTCTAATCTGATAAATCCATTCTAACAGGCCAATTTCCCTAAGCCTCTGGAGACCATCTTCTACATTATATCAAGACAGGCATGGTACTTCAACTTGACTTAAGGTAGGCCACCACATAATCCATGCTTCAATAAGCCAACCAAATGGACTATTACATCCTTTCCTAACCTCTCGAGCTGAAATATTGAATGAAGAAGCCATACTTAGTGGTCCAAAATCAATAAACTCAGACTGATCCAATGTTACATTCCTTGCACCATTATCCCACACCCTCAGTAGCCATTCCCATACATATTATCCAGGTTTCTGTCTGTACATGTTAGCAAAATCCAAGGAAGTCTTTCGCGTGTAGCATACCACCTCCTCAGTCACACTTCCTATTTCACCTTTTGGGACTCGCTTGGACTTAACTTTAGTTATAGGTCTAGCAGCAACAATGGGTGGTTGGAGAAATTCCTGAGAACATTCAGGAATGTTATCCAGGGCTTCTGCCTCAGGCAATGACCCAGTAGAACAGTTGAGTTAATCCCATCAAACTGAGATGTAGGGGATAATGTTTTTACAGTAATCCCTTCAGATGGGAGGGATTCAATAGAATTTACAGGCTCCGTATCCTTATCTTCCTGACTATCTGCCCATATGTCACCATTCCAGGTTTCAGGATCCCATTTTTTCCCTATCAATGCCCTCGCTTTAACCTCAGACACCATTCTGGGTTGGCAATTTAATTGATGTTGTAATTCAGCCACCCTTACAATAAGACTCTTGCCTTGTTTTTCAGCAATATCAGCTCTGGTACTAGAAGAAATAAGGCATTCTTTCAGAGCACAACTGGAAACACTGAGGTCTTTTATGTGGCACTTAAGCCAAGACTCAGAAGCTCTGAGCTCATCTCGCTCTTTCACCACTTTGTCTAGTGTAAGTAGGACCAACCAACCAGCTTCCTTATACTCCTCATGCTGATAAAATTGCAGAAAAGTATCAAATATGTGATCATCAAGAGCCTCATTTCTCACAAGTACTTGATCTATTGGTGGTGCTATTTTGCATATTAATGTTGCCACCTGATGCCATGGATTAGCAAGGACCTCTTTCCTAACAGAGGCAGGGTCACTAGTGTCTTTACAATTTATCAAATTGGAAAACCAATTTAGGAAGCCCATCCTTAAGATTTTGTCTCTCTAGAACCACTCCTGGTACCAAATGTGTTAGACTGGGTTCTCTAGAGAAACAAAACCAGTAAAGCTTATATATAGAGAGAAAGAGAAATTATCTTAGGAGAATGGATCACACACTTACAGAAGCTGGCAAGTCCAAAGTTCTTGGATCAAAAGTCAAGCT
>NW_006922425.1:66454-69429 GCF_000298275.1 Orycteropus afer afer
ACAGGTACTTCGGGGTGTTCCAAGACAGCTGAGGACAGAGGGCGTCTCTCAGGAGGCAGGCTGCCACGAAGACTGTGATCTGGACTCAGAGCACAACCCTCAGATGACGTGGCTCAAGTGGTTGGTGTCAGACCCTAAAGAGCAGACCCTAAATGATGGGTAAGGGGAGGGAGTAGGCGGGTACAGAACTCTGCTTGGAACCCGGAAGCGGAAGCAGTAACCGCGTGCCATAGAGGACAAATGCGGGCGGCTGTTTTGCGGGAGTTGAGTACCAGCGTCTAGTTTTAAACTGGGGCAATACTTCTAGTTTCCAAGAACTTTCTCTTATCTTTTCATTGCTCCATTCTATAGCAGCTTGTTCTTATTTTATAAACTCAATTTCTTATTAAAAGACTGAGAAGTTGAAGTTTGGAGTAAACTCTTCTATGTGGTTGTCTCAGTAGAATTTATTGAATAGACTAACTTTTCACCATTTAATAGTATTTGCACCCTTCTTGAAAATCAGTTGATTATTGGTGTATGGGTTTATTTCTGAACTTTCGATTCTGTTGATGTACATTTCTCTTATTCTAATACACATACTCTTTATGTTTAGCCTATCATCGCCCAGTATTATAGTAGTCTATTCTTATTTTATAAACCCATTGTCTTCTTTCAAAATCTGAGAAAATGAATTTCAGTTTGTCCATACAGTTCTCTTCTGTTTCCTATATTGTGTCTGTTCCCTCTTCGCCTCAATGAGTTCTGATTATTCATTATGATCTCCTTTCATTTTTCTCATATATCTGCAAACCACTGGACATTCATATAAATGTGAAGGACTCGATTGATTAACATAAGTAATAAGCATGCATTCATTCTGAAGTTGTGGTGTCCATTTCCTTAGTTGGTTCCTCCTCTGAATAAAGGGCAGGATGTATCAGTAAGGCAGAATCTTATCCATTTGGAGCACATGGTATGCAGCTAGTAGTAAGGTAGGTGCCCTCTCATTTGCCAAAATAAGCGAGGCATCTCTCTGCCACTGGAAGACTTTAGGGGGTTTCCTTCTAGGTCAATGTGTGCTTTTGTTTTCTGCCTCCTCTGAGTCGGCTGTGTAGGTCTGCATGTGTCTCAATCCCCTGTTCTGGTAAAGATATAGTCCTCTACCTAGAAAACCCAAGAGACTCAGTCAAAAATCTACTGGAATTCATTGAGAGATTTAGCATTGTGGCAGGATATAAGATCAACATCCAAAAATCAGTTGGATTCCTCTACAACAGCCAAGAGATTGCTGAAAAGGAAATCAATACTGTTTACAATAGCTACCGAAAATAAAATACTTGGGAATAAATCTTACCAGGGACACAAAAGACCTGTACAAAGGAAACGATAAAAAAACTACTTCAAGAAACCATGAGACATCTACATATACGGAAGCACATCCTATGCTCAAGTACAGGAAGTTTGAACATTGTGAGAATGTCACTTTTGCCCTAAGCAATCTATAGATTCAATGCAATCCCAATCCAGATCCCATCAACATTCTTTAGGGATATGGAAAAAACTGTTACTAACTTTCTATGGAAAGGAAAGAGACCTCAGACAAGCAAAGCATTATTGAAGAAGAAGAAAAAAGTAGGAGGTCTCACACTGCCGGATCTCAAAACCTACTATACAGCCACAGTAGTCAAAACTGCCTTGCATTGGTTTAATGACAGATACACAGACCATGGAATAGAATTGAGAATCTAGAAATCCATCAACCTATGGTCAGCTGATCTTTGACAAAGGGCCAAAATCCATTAATTGGGGAGGAGAATATTTGTTTAAAAAATGGTGCTGGCAAAACTGGAGATCCATTTGCAGAAAAATGAAACAAGATTTGTACCACACAACATTCACAAAAAAGAACTCCAGATGGATCTAAGACTTAAATTTGAAACCCAAAGCCATAGGGTTCCTCAAGGAAAAACTAGGGGAAAATTTAGGGGCCATAATATATGGCATAAATAGACTCTCAAGAATAACTCAAAATGCATGAACAGCAGAAGAGAAACCAGATGATTGGGACCTTCTAAAAATTAAATTTTTGTGTGCTTCCAAAGACTTCTCCAAAAGAGAACCTACAGATTGGGAAAAAATATTTGGTAATGACATATCTGACAAGGGACTTCTCTCTAGAATTTATGGAAAACACCAACACCTCAATAACAAAAAGACAAACAATCCAATTAAAAAATGGGCAGAAGACACGAATAGACACTTCATCAAGGATGACATTCAAGCGGCCAACAAACATGAAGAAATGCTCACGTTCATTAGCTGTTAGAGAGATGTGAATCAAAACAACAATGAGATACCATCTTGCTCCAGCACTAGTAGCAAAGTTCAACAAGACAGAAAATAACAAATGCTGGCGAGGTTGTGGAGAGATTGGGACTCTCATACACTGCTGGTGGGACTGTAAAATGGTACAACCATTGTGGAAAGCAGTATGGGGATTCCTTAAATAGTTGGAACTAGAAATACCATTTGATGCAGCTATTCCATTACTACGTATATATCGTAAAGAAGTGAGAGCCATGACAAGAACAGACATATGCACACACATGTTCATAACAGCACTATTTACCAGAGCCAAAAGATGAAAACAACCTAGGTGTCCATCAACTGAGAAATGGATAACCAATGTATGGTACATACACACAATGGAATACTATGTAAGCCTAAAGAATAATGTAGATCTGGAAAAGACTGCATAACGTGGATGAACTTTGAAGACATTATATTGAGTGAAATAAATCAATCACAAAGGGACAAATATTGTATTAGTCTGTATTGTAAAAGTCAAGGAAACGTTTATCTATGGAAGGACATTCTCTTTGTTGGTTACCAGGGGTGGGAGGGGTGGGGTGGGAACACTGTTTGATAGATAGAGATAAGTATTGATTTGGGTGAAGAGAAGGGCAATGTACCAAATGTGAGTGACCAATATA
>NW_006922425.1:70119-73787 GCF_000298275.1 Orycteropus afer afer
TTGGAGAAAAAAAAAATTGGGGACCAGGTTTGCTGGTCCGATGGAGCCTGGTGGAACCACTGAGACTATGATCCCTAGCTGCCCTTCAGGTCTGGAATTGAACACATGCCTGTGACTTCCAGCCAAACAATAGATAGGCAAATGAGTTGAACATTTACCTTAGGTAGATACACTCCTTGGAGAGAACAATCATGGGAGAAAGAAGGACTTCTTAAGCACAGGGAGACAGCTCAAGGCACCGGAGTGCATGGAGGGATGAACACAGGGAAGAAAGAGGGCACTGTCAGGAGGAAGTATGAGGGGAGCTGTTGCACTGTGGTAAATTGTGATCAATGTCATGAGACAAAGTGTGTGTGAACTGCTGTATGGAAAGTGAATTTGCTCTGTAAATTTTCACCCAAATCACAATAGCATTAATTAATTAATTAATTAAAAGTCTGAAACTCCCTTGGAGGCACTCTATACTAGTCTGTGTACATTGTTAACAGAAAATGTACAGAGTGATGATTGCCACCTGAATTAATTGGCTATGCAGCATACTTTCAGATACATGATTAGTGGACTATAAAAGATGTCAGTAAACTTATATCTTGGCTCCCCTGGGACCAAAGTATCACGCACATTATCTTGGCGGTTCACAATGAGAATGCAAAGCCTGTCCAGTGTAAGTACTAATGGCCTTGGGAGCTGTGCCTGGAAGCTGCGAATATCTCAGTTAGCCTGCACTTTCTCCTGCTGTACCATATTCTTAAGAATTCCTGGGTGACAGAAACAGTTAAGAGCTCGGCTACTAACCAGAAGTTTGGAGGTTCAAGTTCACTCAGAGATGCCTCGGAAAACAGGTCTGGTGATCTGCTTCCACAAGGTCACAGCCTTGACAACCTTATGGAGCAGTTCTTTTCTGCACATACAGAGTCACCATGTAATAAATTAATATCAAAAGGAGCTAAAGAGTAAAATGTAGATTCAAATTTGTAAAACTGATAATGAGTTTATACCATATAGTATTGAAATACAAATAGGAAAGTGAATTAATGTAAGAAAAAAAAATCTGGACCCAGAAGCTGAAGCAACACTTGAAGGAATCCTTAATGGTATTCATCCTTCTCTGATCTGGAACATGATCTGGAACATTTACTGAGGAAAACTCATTTGAAGTTGTCCCTTTGCCAGAGTTACAACTATTGAAATTTCTCTCAAATTCTGAATTAGTTCCATGCAAGCAAATGATCTTCAAGAGCAGAGAAGAGGACACAAGAGCAAGGAAGAGCTCCTTGGATCCACCACTCAGAAGGTGGGGACAGTGCAGGGAAAGAAACAACCCTTCCAGCACCACCTGCATAGCAATTGACAGTCACTTAAAGCCAATCAGGTGATTTACTCCAAGGAGTACAAAGCAGAGACAAAGGGAAGCCAATTCCTGGTTAATTAAGCCTACAACGATCCAACAATTTCAAAAAGGGAAAAGAAGAGCTCTTTCCTTGAAGGAAGAAAAGTACAGAGGATAACACATAGGTTTGTGTTTCAGGGGTGATGCCGAGCCACTCAATTTACTTTGACACATAATCTTTCTGGGCAGCCCAGCTTAATCTCCTGCAAGGCAGAGACATGGGTATTTCTCTCGTGCCCTTTATGAACTTTCTGTGAAAATCTGAATGCTTTGCTGCTATAATCAGGGACATAGCAGCTCTGAGAAAACCATGAGATATACATATTAGATAGGCTGGCTGAATGTCGAAAAACTCATGGCATTTAGCCAACATGTCTCACTTTACATTAATGATAACTAATAATACTCAAAATTATAAAACAATGACTGACTTATACAGTGTCATTACTCTGCCCCTCAGGGACTCTCTACTAAGCCCATTACATGCACAACTCACTGAATATTCAAAGCAACATACAGGAACCCTAAGAGGCAGGTGCTGCTTGCACTGCACTATGCAGAGGAGGAGAATAAGGCTCAGAGATGCTAAATTACTTTCCCAAAGTCACCCAGCTACTGTGATGGAACCATTAAGGATAACTGACTCTCAAAGCTGCCCTCTTAACCATCCTGTTTTAATATTGTCATTGCAAATCCAACCTGTTTCAACAGTTGAATTTTTAAAACATGTGTGATTCTATTTGCCTCAGACGGAAAGGGGAAAGCATTTAAAATAGTAAGATGATTATATTACTGAAATGTAAATGTAGGCAACACTTCCATTTCTGATTGGTCATTGGATCTCTTCAGTCTTAGATAGCTGTGAAGTCTGTTAGGAAGGTGACTCCCCTGAAAGTCATTGTATAGGTAGAAATTCAACTCATCCCCACAGTGCCTGGTTTGAGATTGGTGAAGCTTTGCTTGCCATGGACACCAGATTTCAACACACCACTGAACACGGAGAATCCATTTCATACAAAGCAATGGAGTCAGCAAATGGTCACAGTAACAGCTAACTGCACATAAGGCTATGGCCAATATTTGTTTTGCCACCACTCATTTAGATGATGTTCTCTCACACACGAAGTCAGTAAGACTCTTCCTTATCTTGGGAATCAGTTTCTCAATGGCCCAGGTAGCAATACTCACATTTTAACATGCCAATGAGGTCGCTGAATGGTTAAAGCTCTGTGGACAGAGAAATCTGATCGTACATAAAATACTTCTTTGTTCACCTTGTTTGAAACAATGGGTCAAATGACTTTTGGAAAATTCAGTTTGTCCAAGTAACTAGCACCCCAAGAATAATGGATTTGCTAACTTGGTAGGTTTCCCTAGTAACTAAATCCATAAAGAAAATAATTAGGACAAGACAAGTTGTACTTATATATAAGTAATTCTAGAGAATAGCACATTTTTATGAGACAGACCTAACATCCACTTGAATGTAGGGATCAAGTTTGTAAAAGTGAATCATGAAGAGGAACACTTTGACACACGATGGACTGTCAGTCCATTTGCCAAGAGACCATCACCATCCTGTTTTAGTATTTTCTTTCAGGAATACATACTGAATGTACATACTCTTCTACAGAAAATCCCTGCCACTTGGAGGAAACGCATCATGTACTGTGTAGGAGACATTCATGTGATACACATCATTCATTAAGTTAAACAGCAGAAATGAAATTATCCAAGTTAATAAGAATTTAAAACAATCTATCATTTTCACATTCACAGGGCAATAAAATGCCCTTAAAACAACTTTCTTATAAAACATTGGGATTTTACATTAATGGTGAAATAAATAATTCAGCACACTTAAAAGAATCTTTACTGTCCATGTTTTTCCCAAATTCATTTATTCAGTAACAAGAAAATTATGAACTACATTCTCTTCAAATAATTACAATACCAATAATAAGTTTGGTTTTAGTTAAAAATATATTGTTGCTGTTGTATGCCAACACGTCAATTCCAACTCTTAGTGACCCTACAGGACAGAGTAAATCTGGCTCATTGGGTTTCCAAGGCTGTAATCTTGATGGGAGGAGATTGCCTGGTCTTTTATGCTGTGGTGCCACTGGTGGATGCAAACAACACACTTTTTGACTAGTAGTTGAGCCACCCAGGACCTCCATGTACATATTACATGTATACATATGCATATGTATAAAACGGAACTCTGGTGGTGTACTGCCTAAGGCATTTGACTGCTAACCAGAAGTTGGCAGTTCAA
>NW_006922425.1:74989-78000 GCF_000298275.1 Orycteropus afer afer
TCCTTCTTCTTAGACTGTATGAGAACATGACTCTTGAAATGGCAGCAGCCCCCTGCACTTTCAATGGTAATATGGCTCATGCACTGAGAATTGCAAAGAAAAAAGACTGGAAAAGGCTTGGGATTGGAAAAGGCTTGGGCTCTTGATGACCCTCCTGAGTTGCTGAACCAATCTTGGAATGGCCTAGCTCTAGACATTTTGTTAAGTGAGGTAATAAATGATGCCATTATTTAGATCACTTTTTCTTCGACATTCTGTTATTTGCAGTTAATAGCAGCCTCACTGACAGCTGCCACCCATCAGCCTTAGGAATGGGCTTAGGACCAAATTAACAACCTTGTAACGGTTTCTATCTTGGGAAGCACAAGTGGTTAAGAGTTCAAGTCCACCAAGAAGTATCTCAGAAGAAAGGCCTGACAATCTACTTCTGTAAAACCAGCCATTGAAACTCTGTGGAGCACAGCTCTGCTCTGACACATATGTAGTCACCATGAGTCAGAACTGACTTGATGGCAACTGGTAACAGTTTTTAAATCATGGCAAGAAAATACATATATTATTGAGTATCATTTTAGATCTGATATTCAGAATTACCTTTGGTTCTCTGTAACTAGGAGCAAAAAGACCTAACATTGATTTCATTAAGCAGCTACTATATGCCATGCTCTATGCCAGGCACTTCATCTTGGATTAGATGTCTCAGCAACGTCCAAACCAGTCCCCTCCTACTCCCAGAAGTCTTTCTCATTTTAATAAAGAGCATCACTATTCAACCAGTACATGAAGTTACAAACCTTGGAGCCATCCTTGATTCTTCACTTGCCCTCAGCTCCACATCCAATCCATCACCAAGTCCAGTTCTACCTCCAAAATAGAACTTGACTCTGTCCTCTTGTCTTTATCGCTACTACCACCACCAAAGTGCAACCAACCTACATTGCTTGCTTGAAGTTCTGCAAAACTTCTAATCCAGGGTTTCTGTATCTGGGGTTGCCTTGAGGTCTGTGGATAGAAGTCAGGGGGTTTGCAAACCTTCTAAACCAGGGTTTCTATATCTGGGGTGCCTTGAGGTGTGTGGTTAGAATTCAGGGGTTTTGTGATCTTGGCTGGGAAAATAAAATTACACCTATATTTCATGAACCTTATTTAAACAATTTAGGAGCTCTGGTAGCACAGTGCCTGAGGCATTTGACTGCTAACCAGAAGGCTGGCGGTTCACACCCATTAGTCACTCCTCAGAAGGAAGGTTGGGCAATCTACTTCCGTAATGATACAGCCTCAGATACCCAAAGAGGGGTAGCTAGGAGTCGGGTTTGACTCGATGGCAATGAGTTTATTTAAACAATTTAGAAGAATAGACCTAATACAAGTTCTTATGATGTGATTTCTTCAGATTTCTGTGCCCCATTGTTCAAAGATATCTGCTTAACAAATCCTCAAAGCTATTTCCTTTGCATACTTCCAAGAGGGCTGAGTTTAATGAAAATATTACCTGGATATAGTGATTCTCTTTGTCTCTGCTTAACTTTCTCAACATACACACACACATGCTTTTTTCATACACACATATGCATTACCTGGATAGAGTGATTCTCTCTGTCTCTGTTTCCCTTTCTACATATAAGCAGGTGTATTTTTTTATACACACAGGAACATTACCTGGACAAAGTGTCTCTCTCTATATACACACACATACATTACCTGGACAGAGTGATTCTCTCTGTCTCTCTCTACATACAACCACTTACTTTTTTTCACCCCTGAATCTTACAAACATAAGCAAAATCACTAAAATCAAATGAAAGGAAGAAAATACAGAAAAGGGTAAACTAAGCCATAAACTTTCTAGTAGCCAAAGCAGAGTGGCAAACACAGCTACATGACCCATTCAAAAGATTTAAATAAATAAATCACCAGGAAGATCACAACTATTCCTTGTCCTAAGTCCTGAGATAAATTGCTCTTGTGTGTCCTTATTATGAAAGCATGGAAGGATATAATAATCAACATTCTAGCCTACAGCCTTATAAATAAATATATCAAGCTTCACAGAATGGTGGCTTACAGCATATCTTAATAGACATGGAATTGTATTGCCTTGCTACCCAAAGCATCTTCCATGGACCAGCAGCATTAGCATTACTTGGGAACTTGTTAGAAATGCAGGATCTCAGGGTCTACCCCAGGCCTGCTGAATCAGAATCTGCATTTTATTAACAAAATCCCCAGGTTATGTCCATGCACATTAAAGTTTAAGGTGTTAGTCTAATGGTTTAGCTTGATCTGAGGAAATAATTGTAAGAAACTAGACTTCATTCATTTGTCCAAGCAATATTTACTGATATTTTGGAAGTGCAATTGGATCTCTTAAACATCACGCCAACACCACCATCATAAAAGGAAAGAGACTATTAAAATTGAGTGATGAAACTAGCCAAAGAGTAGACAATATTGGCAACAACACTCCAACCAAATCAAACCCATTGCCATCAAGTCGATTTCAACTCATAGCAATAATATAGGATAGAGTAGAATTGCCCCATAGGGATAAGGCTGTGAATCTTTACAGAAGAAGACTATCTCATCTTTCTAACATGGAGCAGCTGGTGGGTTTGAATTGCTGACCTTTTGGTTAGTAGCCAAATTCTTTAATCACTGTACCACCAGAGCTCCTAACAATGTTCCACCCTTACCCAAAAAAGTTGGGTATCTAAATATGGGCCAGACAATGTCTTGATGTTGGGGATAGAGCAATGAAAAAAAAATTACAATTACAGAGCTTACATTATAATTGGGGGAGACAGAAATAAACAAAATACATAATTAAAATAAAGCAGGAAAGGGAAAAAGGTCTGGAGGCAGGGTTGCCATTTTAAATAGGGTAGACAGGGAAGGCCTCACTGAGGAGCTGAAGACCTGAATGAGATGAGGGCTCTAGTTGTGAAAATGTCTAGGGGAAGAGCATTCCAAGCAGAGGAAGCAGCAAGTACAAACACTCTGAGACTGGAGAG
>NW_006922425.1:79762-80302 GCF_000298275.1 Orycteropus afer afer
CCTTCTAGTCTGTGTCCATCTGTGTGACCTGGTGAGTCTTCCCCTATTTGTCATTCCATTTTAGAGAAAAGGCCCTGAGTCATGAAAAGGGTAAGAAGCAAGCTTAAGGGAAACAATAAATGGGGAAAAATATTTGAAATTTGCCCATTGCCATACTGCAAGGTCTGGAGAGCAGATGCAAATGCAATGCAAATGATATGTAAATAGTACCATGGCCTTCTAACCAGTTTTATACAACTGGAAAGGCCCTTGGGAAAGAAACTGCTAGCAGATAACTGTGACTCAGAGTGAACTATTTCAAGACAACTTTGTCACACAGACCTTTGCTGCCCTGCTAGCACAGTGCACATTCTTGAGTATTATGGTTTTTTTTTCTCTCACTTGAATCAATGTCAACTGCTGTAGAGGTGATCTAAGTTAATTACACTTTTTTTATTGTGATTTCGGTGAAAATTTATAGAGCAAATACACTTTCCATACAGCAGATCACATACACTTTGTCTCATGACATTGACCACAATTTAGCACAATGCAACATCT
>NW_006922425.1:98143-102216 GCF_000298275.1 Orycteropus afer afer
TAGGCGTATGGATATTATCCTATCACTGACAGCATTGTACTTCAGGACAGATCTTGAAACATCTTTTGTGATGATGAACGCCATGCCATTCCTCTTCAAACTGTCATTCCCAGCATATTAGATCACATGGTTGTCTGAGTCAAAATGGCCCAAACCAGTCCATTTCAGTCACTAATGTCTAGGATATCAATCTTTATGCGTTCCATCTCATTTTTGACAACTTATAATTTTCCTAGATTCATACTTCATACATTCCTTGTTCTGATGATTAATGGATGATTGTAGTTGTTTCTCCTTAATTTCAGTGGTGCCAAGTCAGCAGATGGAGGTCTCAAAAGCTTTACCATATCCATATGAGTAAGGCTGGTTTTGCTCTGATGATGCAGCTCTTTCCCAGTCTTATTTTGAGACCTTTCTAACCTTAGTGACTCATCCTCCTCCTCTGTATTAGACATTGTCCGCACTATTCATAAAGTTGTTCAGTAATGTATTAGGCAGTGTTTATCTGCTACTCATAAAGTTTTCCCTGGCTAATTCTTTGAGAAGTGGATGGCATCTTCCTTCTTCATAGTCTGTCTCAGTTTGTAAGATGGGCTGATACCTGTGCACCATGAGCACCCCTCTGGGTTTGAAACACCAGTGGCACAGTCCCAAGACTCACAGCAACATGTCACCACAGTAGGAAAAACCAACAGACAAGTTTGTCTCCTTTACCTGTTGGAAACCTCTGCAACCTCTCCTTACCTGGATCCCTGCGGCTGACTCCCTGCTCTGTTCCAGGACCCCTAGCATTTATACTCTCCTTTCTCCCACCTTCCACCCTGCTGCTTGTGGGATGTGGCATAGTCAATGAAACACACAGTTATAGAATCTGGCAAGTCCCAATTTCCTGGATCAAATGTCAAACTAGTGGCTTTTCCCAACTCATGTAGCTGCAGGGGCTGATGAGCTCAAGGTTGGCAGGCAGTATACTGGCTGTTGACTCTGGTGAATGATGAATCCAAGATCACCAGGCAGAATGGTGGATTTTTCACTCATGACAGTTGTAGGCAGCACAACCGGATCCAGATCCAGAGATGGGGATTGATGGATAAACAAAATAAATATGTTTCTAGATCTCTTGGAATTTACAGTCCAGTGAAATGGACAGAAACTGTACCATTACAAAAACTAGTTGCCTTTCTTGTGCTTAGCTGTTTTAAAATAATTCTTTCTTTCGCAAATGGTTAACCAATAAAGCCTGAAGAAGTCACTTCTACAAAGTGTACATTGCATTTTGGTAGGGACTATGCAAAATACAAAAGACTAAGTCACAAAAGATTTTCTGCTAATACGAGGCGACAGCAACTACTCCACTTACATCAAAGGCCAGTTTTGTTTGGTGTTTTTTTTTTTTTTCTTTCTGAGAAGTGTTAAATTTTGCAGATCAGGAAGCTGAGATTAGTCTGTCCCTCTGTCCTTGCTTGACGTATTCTGGGAAAGTAGTTCAGATTGCCAAGATTATTGCCTGGACTGACACATCCACCTAAGTTCAAGGATGGAATGGCCAGCTTCCTTCTATAACACTGCCAAATCAGGTTTATTTTTAATTTAATAAAAATCTAAGTCTACTTTTATGCCAGAGGCTTGATGGATCAAAGGAAGGAATTGCAGCAAGTGAGCAAGGAGAAAGTTTCTTTTCTCCTTAAAGCTTCCTTCCTCATCCCTCAGCCATAGTGGTGATTCGGAGTGATTTCTCTCCTCTTAGAGGAGAGGAGTGCTGGTGGTATAGTGCCTAAGGATGGCACAATGCACACCCCCTGGACTTACCCGGGCCACTCGGGAGCCTTGCAACAACCCAGAGAGGGAGCGCTGGTGGCATAGTGCCTAAGGCACTGACTGCTAACCAGAAGGCTGGCAGTTCAAACCCACCAGCCACTCCTCAGAAGGAAGATTGGGGGATCTACTTCTGTGGAAACACCACCTTGGAAACCCAAGGAGGGGTCGCTATGAGTCGACTGGACTCAACAGCAGTGAGTTTGATTTGTTTTTGGTAGACAAGGAGACATAAAATGAAATTCTTCTCAAGCAGAAATGAAGCCTTATTCTACCTCTTCTTTCACACCTCAAGTCCTTAACATGAATCCAGAGACCTCTCTGTTAATTCTGCTTCTGATCATCCTTCCAAACACTCTAGTCCAGAGGTAGCAGCAACAGGAATGACCGAGACCCGTGCTGGCTGACTTCAAAATAGAATTGTAAGCAGGTCTCTAAGAGAGGGAGCTCTGCCTTTTTCTATTTTTGTCATTTCTCTGTTGCCCAATAATTCTGCAAAGCAAGCA
The DNA here is from genome assembly GCF_000298275.1 of Orycteropus afer afer. Classification (NCBI taxonomy): domain Eukaryota; kingdom Metazoa; phylum Chordata; class Mammalia; order Tubulidentata; family Orycteropodidae; genus Orycteropus; species Orycteropus afer. The sequence goes on from NW_006922425.1 coordinate 100,465, forward strand.
ACTTCAAAATCTTGGTAGCATGTAACAGCAAACTTATTAGTCATCCATCTGGGATCTCTACTAGCCTTGTTCCTGTGCCTAGGAGTGGACTGGGTGTTGAATGGGGAGACTGGGGTGAATGGGCCACTTCTCTTTGATCCTCCAGCAAGCCAGCCCCGGCCTGCCTGCATGACAGGGGTGGAGGTGCCCTCCAATTGAAAACATGCAATACCTCTAGAGGTCTAAACTTGGATCTGGCACACTGTCATTTATACCTTATTGTATTGAAAAATCACATGAAGAAACATAAACTGTCTTTGTGGGATTCTCCAATTACATGCCAGAAGGTGTGGGCAGGGGGTAGGGTGAAGTATTGGGGTTCCTAAAGTTTTCTTTTGACAGTGATGGCAACACATAGAACAAGTGTCACAAAATGAATGTGAAACAGCATAATTTACAATGGGAGAAGCTAGAAATCAGGAGTATCCAGAAACCCTCTTGAACTCACAGGACAGATGAAATCTTTTACCTATTAAATTCTTTTTTGAAAAGTTCGTTGTTTTGCATGTTCCACAATCACCTGGCAAAAGTCCAGCCCAGAACTTCCTCCAGAGTGGGGCTGGCAAGTTAGACCACCTGAATCCCTACCTCTGATTGTCATTTAATTTGCAAGTAGTGTTATTTATTTTAGTATCATTACTCCATTGGAATACACTACCCATGAGAGTAGGACTTTTGTTGCACTTATATGCTGATGCACACTAAGAGCTTATATTCTAACAGTCCTTGGTACATATAATTGGCACTTACTAAAAGTTTACAAAATGAAAGAATGAATTGCTATAGCAGGTGAGATGCCATTGTTAAAGTAACCTGGAATGAAGAATGAAGAATGAAATCTTTATTGAAATTTTAACCTGATTGGTTAAACTCCCACTCTGTTCTTGAATCCTTTTGCTTTTCTGGGTAGCAGAATGTAAACGTCCTGCAATTTCTGCCTCTTTGCTTTGTCTGTTTCTCCGCGTGGTCTGGTGAACTCTATACCTTCTTTTGAATTCAATGACTTCTCACATTCTATTTTTACAAATTAACCTGTGTGGCAGATTATAATTTCTAAAGATGGCCCCAACAATATCTGCTATCCCATGTGCTCCTCTATAATATGATATCAACATTCCTCTCATCAGGAAGTTGGGGACGTGTCCCCTCCTCTTGAATTTGTAGGGGTTTCTAACAGACTTGTAATCAATAGAATGTGATGGAAATGCTGCTGCAGCACTTCCAACACTAGGTCATGGAGTGAAAAGCAGCTTCCACATTCCACGATGGAGTGTTCACATTTGGAGCCTTGAGCTGCCTTCTAAGAATTTGACAACACCGAGTCTGTCGTGTTTTGAGGAAGCCCAGACCACATGAAGACGTCAGTTATGGCTGCTTGGGTTTACAGACCAGCTGACATCATCAACTGACAGCAATGAGTGAATCACCTTGGATGCCTAGTCCAGTCAAGCTTTCAACTGACCGCACCTCCATGAGAGATCCCTAGTGAGAACCACCCACTTGAGTCCTTCCAGAATTTCTGACCCACATTGTGAGCAAAATAACAAGGTGGTTTTAATACCACAGTTTTAGAGTAGTTGGTGATGCAGCAGTAGTAGCTGGAATGTTCTGCTAGTTTCTCATCATCCAGTGCCATGGAAGTTCCCTCTAACCAGTATTACCTACTCAACAGGATGGCAAACCTTGGAGGAGAGGCATAGTTCTGAGAAATCT
>NW_006922425.1:103531-104620 GCF_000298275.1 Orycteropus afer afer
ATTCAAACTGTATGCTGATCAAATAATCCTAGAAGCTGTACTACATGAAGAAGAACACGGCATCAGCATGGGAGGAGAACTCATTAACAACCTGCAATAGGCAGATATCATCACCTTGCTTGCTGAAAGTGAAGAGGACTTGAAGAACTTACTGATAAAGATCAAAGATTACAGCCTTCAGTAAGAATTACACATCAACATAAAGGAAACAAAAACCCTCACAAATGGACCAATACACAACACCATGATAAACAGAGATAATATTGAAGTTGTCAAGGATGTCATTTTACTTGGATACTAACCCCTACACCTGTGGTTATAATCCCAGTCAGGAATGGGTTTTCTTTGTTAAGAGGCCATATCAGTGTAGGGTATTTTTTAAGCAAATCACCTTTGAGGTATAAAAAGGTCAGATTGTGCACAAAGAAGCAAGCAGGGAACCAAGGAACAAGGATCTTTCCCCCAGAGCCGACCCTGAGAGAAAATATTCCTCTAGAGCTGTCAACCTGAACGCAGACATTTAGCCTCCTAAACTGCAGGAAAATAAATTTCTGTTTGTTAAAACCACTCACTTGTGGTATTTCAGTCATAGCAGCACTAGATAACTGAGACGTCAACCAAGTCAAAGAATACAGGAAGTGGAATAAATGCAAGGAGCAAGGGAGGGACAAGGCTAATTCAATTTAGAAACCGTGCAGTGTGACCTTACAGGGTAACTGTTGAAATCAATATATAACTTGTATAAACACATACATTTAAGAAAACAAAATCACAGTTGCCATCGATTCACTTCCAACTCACGGCGACTCCAGGTGTGCAGAGTAGAATTGCTCCATAGGGTTTTCTAGGCTATGACCTTCCAGAAGCAGATTGCCAAGGACTTTCTCCCAAGGTACCTCTGGGTGTGTTCAAACTGTGAATCTTTCAGCTAGTAGTCAGCACTAAACCATGCATTTGGTTGTTAGGTGCTGTCAAGTCAGTTGCAACTCAAGTGGCCCTATGTTCAACAGAATGAAAGGCCGCCATCCTCATAATCATTGCTATGTTTGAGCCAATCATTGCAGCCACTGTGTCAATCCATCTTGTTGA
>NW_006922425.1:105425-107235 GCF_000298275.1 Orycteropus afer afer
ATGAACTGATTAACAGACAATAATAATAATAATAATAATACCCGATGACATTGTTGGGATGCCTGCACTTGGTCTCACCTGAAGAACAGTTCACTTACGGGACTCAGTGCATTCCATTTTCTCCTTTAGTGGGTGGCTGTCACTTATAAAATTAGTCTAGACTAACCCAAGGTCTCTGGTCATTTGAAGTAGTTTGCTGTGATTCATTTAGAGAAGATGAGTAGGAATGGAAGGAGGTAAAAATAAATGTATTGAAAGGTTTTAAAAAAATGTATTGAAAGGTTTTAGAATTGGATTGAGAACTGAAAGTCTGTAAGCTCTTAAACTTCTAGTGGGGGGATGTTGAAATGGGATCTGAGTGCAAATCCCTGCTCCACCAAATCTAGTTTTTCAAACTACTGTTTCCTACGTTGGAAAAGTTATTTTACCTTCCTAAGCCTCAGTTCTCTCATTTTAAAATTGATAATAATGATACAGGAGCTCTGGTGGCATAATGCCTAAGGCATTTGAGTGCTAACCAGAAGTCTGGTGGTTCAAACCCACCAGCCACTCCTCGGAAGGAATGTTGGGCAATCTACTTTTATAGGGATACTGCCTCAGAAATCCCTGAGGGGTCGCTATGAGTCGGATCTGACTCTAGGGCAGTGTGTTGTATTGTTTTGCAATAATAATACAATCAGTCTCACAACGTGATTAAACTCTATAAAGGGTTTAACTCAGTGCCTAGCTGTAACTAAATGTTAACATTTGCCCCAAATCATTACTGCTCTGCATGTAGTTGCTTCAAGAAGTGGCTTCCCACTGCCTGGCTTACCATTTTACCTCTTGTATATTCCTCTTTTCTGAGTTGGCTTTCCTTGGAAAAAAATTATAGATTTTGTGTGTGTGTGTGTTTATTCTTTCTCAACAATTTCTAAATCGAGCATGTTTTATTTACAAGCTTAAAAACATTTTTTTAGTGTGACAAATTCAACTTCTAAGGTGAAAAAAAAAATCATGTCGTGTTTTTCAGCTTTTATATGGTCACCGGTAATAAAGATTCAAGTTGACAAATTTTGTTGCTGATGCATGAAACAGAATGAATTAATCTTTTTCAAGGCTGTCTGGTTCTGCAGTGCTAAAGGTAGGCAGGAAAGTAAACACCCATGACGAAAAGGCCTATGGGTGAAAAGATCTGCAGAGGATAAGTACGGTGTAGTTGGCACAGGGGGCGGAGGGGGCAGGAGGATCTTGACTCACTGGTTTTCAGTCTTTTAAGAACTGTGGAAGCTTTCCACAGTTCTTTACTTTGCCAACCTCTCACAAGTTTGAAATACATAAATGCGATGTCTTTGTTTTTTAGTTATCTGAACTCCTTCTGCAAAGATTGAGAGAGAAATTTGGTTTATTATTGACTAGAAGTTGCACAAGCCAAACATAGTTAAAAAAAAAGTTACTATCTTGAACCTCTAATTATATTTTCTTTTTCCATTAAGATGCTCCAGAAAGTCTTTAATTTATCTTCCTATTTGATATGCAGATGGGTGGCTCCTGGATGTTTATTTGAAACTCACCCTTAGAACCTCCGTATAGTTGAATATCCCAGGCTGCTACTATTCAGTAAAATGCATTATTATTCACAAAGCAGAGAAACCCTGGTGGTGAACTAGCGAAGCACTTGGCTGCTAACTGAAAGATTGGCACTTCAAACACATCAGCTGTTTCATGGGAGAAAGATGTGACAGTCTGCTTCTGTAAAGATCACAGCCTTGGAATCGATACGGGGAGTTCCATTCTGTCCAATAGGGTTACTGTGAGTTGTAATTGACTT
>NW_006922425.1:107579-108732 GCF_000298275.1 Orycteropus afer afer
TATTTGTTTTAAATCTGAGGTCTATGATCTTTTCTAAAGGCTTTATTTCATTCACCAAATTTTTACAGGTAAATAAAATAAGACCATTGATTTGGTCCAAGCTAACTCTGGTTTCGATGCTGACTGAGTACTCAAGCCAAAGCAAACTATGGCATATGAGGCTGGATAAGGGATTCAGGATGCATGCTCTCTGTCTTCTAAACTGAAAAAAAAAAAAAAAAAACTAAACTCACTGCCCTCAACTTGGACCTGACTCCTAGCAACCTCTTCTTTGGTTTCTGAGGCAGTATTACTACTGAAGTAGATTGCCCAAACTTCCTTAGGCACTAAGCCACCAAACCAAAACCAAACCAAACACACTGCCGTCAAGTTGGATCCTACTCCTAGTGACCCCTCCTTGATTTTGCAAGATGGTATCTCTATGGAAGTAGATTGCCCAACCTTCCTTCTGGGGAGTGGCTTGTAGGTTTAACCATAAAAGCATGAGAGCCATTGGTTTCCTATGGTTAATAACAAATATAAGTCAAAAAAGAGGATTGACTTTCCTAACAATATTTTAATGTATTCTCCTTTAAAAATAAAAGTTCCTATTTTCCATAAGGGAGCTCTGGTGGGATAGTGTCTAAGGCCTTTGACTGCTAACCAGAAAGCTGGCAGTACAAACTCACCAGGCACTCCTCAGAAGGAAGATTGGGCAACCTACTTCCAGGAGGGGTTGCTATGAGTCAGATTTGACTCCATAATAAGTATTTGGAAATAGAAAGATACTTTGAGTTTCAAATTTATATAGTAATATATTTACGTAGTCCTAGATTTGTAAAGGAGCTCCGTTTATGTAGTGCCTAAGGCAGTGTGTTTGGTTTGGCTTGGGTAGATTTGTAAAGTCTTAAAACTTCTTATAATATTTACCACCCAAAATAGGTATATCTCTTTATTCATTTGGGTTAGATCTGGCTGCATATAAAAGAGCAATTAAAACAAAAAGAATTCTAAGCATAACAACAGCTTATTTCTCTTTTCTATTAAGAGACCCCAAAGCATAGAGGCAGGACTAATATGATGACACTCACCTGGGAGCTTTCTGTCTTTCTGCTCTCTTATCATTAGTACATGGCTTCCGTTTCTTAAGTCATCTCATGCTCCAGCTCCAGCT
>NW_006922425.1:109432-110665 GCF_000298275.1 Orycteropus afer afer
CCAATCTGTATCCTGCACCTGACTCATCATCATCTGACATCTGGTTCTTGGACTTGAACCAGCAGCCTGCCATACACCTGCTAATCGTTTTTCACATTTATATTTCACAGTCTAATAAAATTATTTTTTTTGTGTATGGTATATGGTATGAATTCATTTTTTAAAAATATATTGCTAACTAATTGTCCAGATCTTTTCTTCAGTAGTTCATCCTTTCCACACTGAATTGCAATACCATCTGTCATTTATTAAGGTTTCTTGTACACATAGGTCTCTTTCTGAATTTTCTACTTAACTTCATTTATCTATTTATTTACCTCTGAACAAATTGCATTATTTATTAAATACCATGGCTTTCTAATAAGCATTGACTTGGTAAAGCAAAGTCTACCATCCACTTTCTTTAAAATAATCCTGACTATTCTTGCTCCTTTGTTCTTTCATACTATTTTTTTTAACCAGCTTATAAATTTCCTTGAAAATGCTGTTGAGATCTTGATTGGAATTTCCTGGAACTTATTGATTAATATGTGGAGCAGATGTCTTTAAAATACTGAGTGTTCCTATCAATGGATGTGATTTATCTGTCCATTTACTTAGAATGTCTGTCTATAACACATTTCAATACAGTTTTGTGATTTTTCTACATATATATTTTGCATATCTTTTGTTAGATTTATCCCTCATGAGATACTTCATGCTTTTATATGTAATATAGATAGTTATTTTTGGAAATTATATTTCCTAAATCTACTTCTGGTGTACAAGAATGCAATTTATTTTTGTGTATTGCCCATATATACAACAACCTCGTTGAACTCTCTTTTGTTCATTTTAATAAATTTGCCAGACTAGAAACCTTTTTGCCTTTAAATTGTGGTGTTGGTGAAGAATATTGAAAACACCACAGATTGCCAGAAGAATGAACAAATCTGTCCTGGAGGAAGTGCAGCTGGAATGCTCCTTATAAGTGAAAATGGCCAGACTTTGTCTCACCTACTTTGGTCATTGCAGTGTAGTAAATTAGATGGTATGCTTTTCTAGCCATAGTATTTGTAACTCCCACTTTGCCATGGGCAACTGAGTAGCTGATTATTAAAGTTATCCACCTGGTGTATTTCTACTGGAGTAGCACAAAGCAATCTTCTGGGAAGTTTGCTCTCTCTCATATGTATGGAATTCTGCTGTTGGGATTGGTTGGTTTTGGCCACTCTGCCAGGATCAAAAAAGGAG
>NW_006922425.1:111700-113541 GCF_000298275.1 Orycteropus afer afer
GTAATACTCCCTGCTCACTCTCCTCTATCCCTTCCCAGATTGTGTTGAAACATACCTCAAACAACATAAATTAAATTCATTGCTGTGGAGTCAATTCTCACCAAAGTGATCCTATAAGACAGGGTAGGATCCTGTTCCATAGGATTTCTTTCTTTTTTAAAAATCTTTTTATTGTGATTTGGATGAAAGTTTACAGATCAGATTGGTTTTCCCTTCAACAATTCATGCACATTTTGTTTTGTGACATTCACTGCAATCCCCACAATGTAACAGCACTCTTCTCCTTGCGTTTACCATTTCCATTTGTCCTTCTTTCCTATCCCTCCCTGCCTTCTGAGCTTTATGCCTAGATAAATGCTGCTCTTTTGGTCTCAGTATGGTTGATCTTTCTAAGGAGTGCATACCTCTCTAGTGTTATTGTTCACCTTATAGGCCTGTCTATTGTTGGTCTGAAAGTTGACCACGAGGGTGAATTCAGTTTCAGGCCTGAAGGGTGTCTAAGGGCAGTGTCTCAGGGGTTACACCAGTGTCTGTTAGACCAGCAAGACTTATTTTTTAGAAATTATTTTAAGTTTTGTTTCTTATTTTTCTCCCACTCTATCCCCGACCTCCTATGGTTATTCCGTTCCGAGTGATCAACAGTAGTAACCGGGCACCATCTACTTCTGGTTTCAGGATCATGGAGGTTGGGTTTCATATGTCCTTTGGACCAATTGTTTCCCGTGTTTTTTATTTTCTTTACACTTCTTTAATCCAGATGGAGGGAGAGGCCAATAGTTGCATGTTAGATTGCTGCTCACAAGCTTTTCTGAAAACCTCTGTTGTTTTAAGAAGCCAGTTGCTACTACTCATCAATGTAGGCTGTAGAACATTGTTTTTGTGGACTGTTATGCCAATTGACCTTGGTGTCCCCCAAGGCACTCCTAGGCCCAGGGACTCATTCTCCCAAGATGTTTGGCTATGGCTAAGATTTTTTTCATAACTTTTCCCCCATATACTCTACTATATTCATAGATATATTTGCAGCATGTGCAAATACATATGTACAGTACACTCTGTCAAACCTATGCATATATATTTGTGGGTGTAGTCCCATTTGCCTTCCCTCTCCTGTTCAGTTTGTGTGTCTATCTATATATCTGCTCATAGATTATAGTTAGTACTATTATTGCAGGATTGATTATGTCATAGTGTTTACCTTAAATGCCTTTAATTCTTGTGCTGCTCCCAGTGTCTTCTTTTGTCTTGATCATTGTGTGCCGACCTCTTCTTTATTGTATATTGCCTTTCCCTTCACCCAAGTAAATACATGTGTACCATCTAGTTATGATTCATCCCCCTTACACTCCCACCCCTGGCAACCTTAAAAAAGTGTTTCTAATGAAGAAAACCAAAATCCATGGTAACAATTAGTCCTAGAGACTGGTACACCATCCGATCTGCAGCTTATACAACTATGAGACCAGAAGAACTAGATGGTACCCAGCTACCACTGTCATCCACTTGGAAGGGGATCTATGTAAAAAGATCCTTGATAGAGAGGGAGAACAATGTTGAACAAAACTCAAAATCATTTGGAGGGGAAAAAAGGAGGGGGGGGGACCAGGTTTGCTGGTCCAGTAGAGCCTGATGGAACCACTGAGACTATGGCCCCTAGCTGCCCTTCAGGTCTGGAATTGAACCCACACCTGTGGTTTCCAGCCAAACAAAATACAGGCATATGAGTTAAACATTTACCTCAAGTAGATGCACTCCTTGGAGAGAACAATCATGGGAGAAAGAAGGGCTGCTTATGCACAGGGAGACAGCTCAGGAGGCAGGAGTATATGGAGGGATGGCTA
>NW_006922425.1:113682-114372 GCF_000298275.1 Orycteropus afer afer
ACAATTAAAAAAAAAAAATTCTTTCTGTGTGTCAGCCTTTCCTTGACTTTTTACAGGAATGATTCCATACAATATTCATCCTCTTGTGATTGACTAATTTCACTCAGTATAATGTCCTCTAGGTTTATCCATAGAATTTCCAAAGCTGTAATCTTCACAAAGCATCCCTGGTGGTGCAGTGGTTAAGCACTCGACTGCTAACTGAAAGGTTGGTAGTTCAAACCCACCAGCTACACCTTTGGAAAAAAGATGTGGTAGTCTGCTTCCATAAAGATCTGCAACTTTGGAAACTGTATGGGGAAATTCTCTTCTGCCCTATAGAGTCGCTATGAGTTGCAATTGATTCAATGGAAGTGGATTTTGTGGTACCAGAGTTCTACCACATCAGAAACTCTGGGAGTGGGACCCAGAAATCTGTTTTTAAGACAGCCTCCAGTTGATTGTAATGCACATTCAAAATTGAGAACCATTGTACTAAAATATAAGAGCACTTAGGAAAAAAAAAATCACAGTATCATTAACATGCTTGAAACCAAAATCCAAACCAAACTCATTGCCATTGAGTTGTTTCTGACTCACAGAGACCCCTCCTTGGGTTCCCCAGGCAGTATCTCTACAGAATTAGATTGCCCAATCTTCCTTTTAAGGAGTGGCTGGTGGATTTGAACCACCAACTTTCTGGTTAGCAGT
>NW_006922425.1:114515-119506 GCF_000298275.1 Orycteropus afer afer
AGCTCATAATGTTTGGTTATCATGCTTTTTGTGTGGTTAGCAGACTCTGAATATCACTGCCTACATTAATTATGTCATTAAAATCAGTTGCTATCAAGTTGATTCTGACTCATGGAGACCCTATGTGTTCAGAGTAGAATTACATTCCATAGAGTTACCAAGGCTGTGATCTTTCAGAAGCAGATAGCCAGGCCTATCTTCTGAGGCACCTCTAAGTGGGTTTGAAATGCCAACCTTAGTAATTGAGCACTTAACTGTTTGCACCACCCAAGTATGTCTCATTATATCATTAAAACTAAAAACCTCTCATTGCCATTGAGTTCGACCTGACTCGACCCCTCCTTGGGTTTCCAAGGTGGTATCACTATGGAAGTAGATTGCCCAACTTTTCTTCCGAGGAGTGGCTGGTGGGATTGAACTGCCAGCCTCCTGGTAAGCAGTCAAAAGGGTTATATTTTAATTCTATTATTTGTTCTTCATGCACTGATAGAATATTTCTAAAAACAGAAAATTTCTTCCATCCACTCTTTAGTTACCTTGAGTATGATATGTTTAGGAAAGAAAGAATAAATGCTTAAATAGTTTCCTTTTTGTACTAATTTCTAAAACAACAGATAGGTTCCCCATTGTAGATTTATACATACATGGTCCATTTTAATCATTGTTATTATTTCTATTGATATCCTCTTTCTTTCTTTCTTCCTTACTTATAATTGAGTTTTTATTTATAGCAAAGCTATATTTGCACAAAGTTTGAAGAGTCAAATAATTTCCCTATTTCCCACCTTTCAAAAGCAACCATTTTCAATTATTTTAGGTAATTAGTTCTATATCTTTAAACAATATGTTTATAACTATCTCTTATTTGTAGTTTTCAACTTTATGGAATGTAAGCATTCAGCTCATTTTCTCCCTCACAGATTTCACCAAACACATGCACCCATTATCCCACTCCCCTATCATCCTCGTATATTTACAGCATAATTATGGTTAGTTCCATATTAAGCGTTTTAATTGACTGTGTAAATATTATGCACAACTGGACCATATACAGTACTATGGCTGGTTTTCCTTTTCTGCACAACTTTCCATTTTATCTGGCATTTCATTAAAAATTGCCATTGTTTGCTTGCATTGGGCAAATCTGTTGCAAAAGACGTCTTTAAAGGCTTAAAAAGCAGAGCTGTCACTTTGATGACTAAGGTGCACCTGACCCAAACCATGGTCTGTTTCTCTTCTCATTCCTGTTTCTCTTCCTCTTCCGGTTCCTCTTCCTCCATTTCTTCCACTTCCCATTCCTCTTCTTGTTTAACTTCCTCTTCTTGTCCTGCTTCCATTACTGTTCCTCATTCTCTTCTTCTTCCTCTTCCTCTTCTTCCCATTCGTCTTCATGTTCATGTTCGTCTTCCTCTTCCTGTTCCACTTCATCTTACTGTTCCCCTTCCTATCCCTGTCCCTTTTCCTCATCCTGTTGCTCTTCCTCTTCCTGTTCCTGTTCTTCTTCCTCCTATTCCCCTTCTTCCTTGAGGTTTTTAAAATTGTATGTCAAATTGACAGGCCCTGCTTCAGTGGCTGGGCAGCTGGTGGTACTTATTCCTCATGATGAGAATGACAATCAACTCCATGGTGGGACCTAGCACAAGCAGCTGAGTAGCTACTATTGGGATGTGGTCTACTTCCTGTATATAAGGAGAAGTCTTGGATATAGTCTCTAGCTTATGTCATGCTTGGCCCCTGCATATATCTGAGTCATTTATCAGCAGCCTACCATGCTCCTCCGACCTTAGGACATACAATGGAATTGAGTTCATGATCTTCAGTGTGGTTTGTTAACATCGGGACTGTGCTGTTTTATTTGTCATCCTTGGGCTTGTTAGCCCCAGCAGACAGGAGCTGCCTGAGTGAAGAGATGCCTCTAAGTTCAGTAGTCTGGGAGCCAGAGGCAGAGCTGAAGCCCAAGGTCAAGGGGCTTTCACACATCCCCTGGAGCCTGGCATTTTGTACTCGAAATTCTAGCCTCCCAAACTGTAAGAGAATAACCCCCAGTTTCTTAAGGACATCCCCTTTGTGGTATATTGTTGTCAGAGTAGCATGAGGTAACCAGAACATTCCTCTTCTATTCCTCTTCTTCCTCTTCTTCTTCCACTTCTTCTTGTGGTTCCTCTTCCAGTTCCACTTACTCCTATTCTTCCACTCCCTGTTCCTGTTCCTCTTCCTATTCCTTGTCATCTTCCTCTTCTTCTTCTTCCTATATGTCTTCTTCCTCCTGTTCCATTTCTTCTTCCTTTGCCTCTTCCACTTTGTGGTCTTCAAGTTCTTCCTGTTCTTCCTGTTCTACTTCCCTTTCCTGTTCCTGTTCCTCTTCCTATGCCTCTTGCTCTTCCTGTTCCTCTTTCTCTTCTTCTTCCTATTTCCCTTCTTCTTTGTGGTTGTTAAATTTGTATGTCAACTTGGCTGGGCCTGGTTGAGTGGCTGAGCAGCTGGTGGTAGTTTTTCCCCATGATGAGACAGGCAATCAACTCCATGGTGGAATCTACCACAAGCAGCTGAGTAGCTGCCTTTGGCATGAGAGCTGCTTCCTGTGTATAAGGAGAAGCCTTGGGTATAGATTCTAGCTTATGGCATGCTTTGTCCCTGTATGTAGCTAAGTTGTTGTTCAGCAGCCTGCATGATCTACTGACCTTGAGATGTACAATGGATTTGAATTAATGGCCTGCTGTATGGTTTGCTAACATTGGGGCTGTGCCATCTATTTGTCAACTTTGGGCTTATTTGCCCCAGCTGCCAGGAGCTGCCTGAGTGAAGAGATGCCACTAGGTTCAGTGTGCCTGGAGCAAGAGGCAGAGCTGAAGCCCAAGGTTGATGGGCTTTCACACACCCCCTAAATCCTGGCATTGTGAACTCAGATTTCTAGTCTTCCAAACTGTAACAAACTATTGTTTGTTTAAGGCCATCCCATTTGTGTTATATTATTGTCAGAGTAGCACTAGATAACCAGAACATTCTCCTTTTCTTCCTCTTTCTCTTCTGTTTCCTCTTCCTCTTCCTGTTTCTCTTCTCCTTGCTGTTTCTCTTTTGGTTCCTCTTCCTCTTCCTTTTTCTCTTCTTCTTCCTATTCCACTTCCTGTTGCTTTCCATCTTCCTATTACTTGTCCTCTTCCCCTTCCTCATTTTCTTTCTCTTCCTCTTTTTTTTCCTCTTCTTCTTATACCTCTCCCTCTTCCTGTTCCTCTTCCTCGTCCTGTTGTCATCCTCTTCTCCTTCCTTTTCTTCTTTCTCTTCCACTTTTTCTTCATCTTCTTCCTATACCTCTTCCTCTTCATCTTCCTCTTCCTTTTCCTATTCCTGTTAGTCATCCTCTTCTCTTTCCTCTCCTTCTTCCTCTTCCTCTTTCCTTCCTCTTCCTCCTAAACCTCTTGCTCTTCCTGTTCCTTTTCCTTTTTCTGTTAATCTTTCTCTTCTTCCTCTTCCTCTATCTGTTTATCTTATTCTTCCTTTCCTCTTCCTGTTCCTCTTCTTCTTCTGGTTCTATTTCCTCCTTTTCTTCCACTTCTTGTTCCTGTTCTTTTCCACTTCATTTTCTTGTCCGTATTACTCTTCCTCTTCCTCTTTTCTTCCTATTCCTCTTCCTCTATAAGTTACTCTTCCTCTCCCTGTTCCTTTCTTCCTGTTCCACTTCCTCTTTTCATCTTCCTGCTCCTCTTCCTCTTCCTATTTTTCTTCCTTTTCCTCTTTCTCTTCTTACTTGTAGTTAAATTTGTATAGCAAATTGGCTGAGCCTTTTTGAGTGGTTGGTCACCCGTTTGTAGTAAGAAAAAGAGGAAGAGGAAGAGGAAGAAAATGACTAAGAGCAACCAGAAGATGAACAGGAAGAATAAGAGAAACAGGAAGGGGAAGAGGAACAAGAAGAGGAAGAGGACAGAGAGGAAGAAGAAGAGGAAGAGCAGATGAATGTTCTGTTTACCTAGTGCTACTCTGAGAGTAATATACCACAAACGCATTGACTTTAACAAACAGGAGTTTATTCTCTTACAGTTTGGGAGGCTAGAAGTCTGAGTTCAAAATGCCAGTCTCCAGGGGCTGTGTGAAAGGCCCTCAACCTTGGGCTTCAGCACTGCCTGTTTCTCCTGGCCCATTGAACCTAGAGGCATCTTTTTACTCAGACAGCTCCTGGCTGCTGAGGTTAACAAGTCCAAGGTCAACAAATAAAATGAAACCATCCCAATGTTACAAAACCACACCCAGGCCATTAATTGAAGTCCAATGTACATCCCAAGGTCAGCAGAGCATGGCAGGCTGCTGAACAAAGACTTGGCTACATGTAGGGCCGAAGCATGCCACAAGCTAGATATTATCCCCAAGTCTTCTCCTTATATTCAGGAAGAAGACCACATCCCAAAGGCAGCTACTCAGCTGTTTGTGGCAGATCTCACCATGGAGTTGATTGCCAGTCTCGTCATGGTGAATAACTGCCACCAGCTGCCCAGCCACTCAACCGGTCCTAGAAAAGATGACACACAAATTTAACCACAACAAGGAAGAAGTAGAAGAAGAGGAATAGGAGAATCAACTGGAAGAGGAAGAGGACGAGGAAGAGTAAGATGAACAGTACGAAGAATAGGAAGAAAAAGATGAAGAAAAATAGGAAAAGGAAGTGGAAGACAAATAGCAAGTGGAAGTAGAACAAGAAGAGGAACATGAAGAGGAGGAAAAGTAGAAAGATTAACCAGAAGAGGTAGAGGAACCAGAAGAGAAAGAGGAAGAGGGAGACTAACAAGAAGAGGAAGAGAAAGTGGAAGAACAAGAGGAAGAGAAGAGGAATGTTCTGAATACCTAGTGCTACTCTGATAATAATATATGGCAAATGGGATGGCCTTAACAAACAGGAGTTTACTCTATCACAGTTCAGGAGGCTAGAAATCTGAGTTCAAAATGCCAGACTCTAGGGACTGTGTGAAAGCCCCTCAACTTTGGGCTTCAGCTCTGCCTCT
>NW_006922425.1:119831-123139 GCF_000298275.1 Orycteropus afer afer
CTGCCCAGCCACTCAACTAGGGCCAGCCAATTTGATATACAAATTTAACTACCACAAGGAAGAAGAAGAGGAACAGGAACAGAAAGAGGAAGAGGAAGAAAGGAAGAAGAACAGAAGAGGCACAGGAAGAGGAAGAGCAACACGAATAGGAAGAGGAACAGGAAGAAGACAATGAAGAAAAAGAGGAAGAGGAAGGGGAAGAGGAACTGGAAGTAAAAGAGGAACAGGAAGTGGAAGAGTAGGTGCAAGAGGAACCGGAAGAGAAACAGGAAGAGGAAGAGTGAAAAGAAGAGGAAGAGGAAGAACAAGAGGAAGAGAAGAGGAATGTTGTGGATACCTAGTGCTACTCTGACAATAATATTAAACAAACGGGATGGCCTTAAGGAACAGGAGTTTATTCTCTTATAGTTCGGGAGGATACAAGTCTGAGTTCAAAATGCCAGGCTCGAGGGGCTGTGTGAAAGACAATCAAGCTTGGGCTTCAGCTCTGCCTCTTGTTCTCAGCCCACTGAACCAGAGGCATCTCTTTACTCAGACATCTCCTTGCTGGTGAGGCTTATAAGCCCAAGGTTGAGGAGTAAAATGGCACAGTCCCGATGTTACCAAACCACAAGACAGACCATTAATTCAAGTACATTTTATGTCCCTAGGTCTGCACAGCATGGCAGACTGCTGAACAATGACTTGGCTACATGTAGGGCCCAAGTGTGCCATAAGATAAAGACTATACCAAAGGCTTCTCCTTACAAAGGCTTCTTAAATACAGGAAGCAGCCCACATCTCAAAGGCAGCTACTCAGCTGCTTGTGGTAGATCCCACCATGGAGCTGATTGCCAGTCTCATCATAGGGAATAACTGCCACCAGCTGCCCAGACACTCAACCAGGCCCAGGCAAGTTGACATACAAAATTGTTATTTGCTAGGCTGTTGCAAACAGCTTCAGATAGCCCCTACAGTGAAGTCTGCTCCCCTAGGAAATAAACAGGGAAGACCTCCCTTAGGATCAATTTGAGTCTGTCTAATTCCTCTTCAAGTCAGCACTGAGGACTGCTGAGTGAGGCTGCTATATGATAGGAAGCAGGCATCTCTAATGCAGGAAACACTCACAGCCAACATAATATGGAAGGGGAGCTCTGAAAGCAATAGGCAGACTGCCTGGGGGGTCTGGTGGCATAATGTCTAAGGCATTTCACTGTTGACCAGAAATCTGGTGGTTCAAACCCACCAGTGACTCCTCAGAAGGAAGACTGGGCAATGTATTTCCACATTGATACCACCTTGGAAACCCAAGGAGGGGTCGCTATGAGTTGGATCTGACTCGACAGCAGAGCTTCATTTTTGGTTCTTCCTGGGGTCTATTCAAAGTGTGACAGACCCTCCCCCAACCTGCAGTGTGGTCAGCTTCTGGACTGATACGAACTCCTACAGAACATTACCTAAAGTGGAGTCAGGAAATGGGTCATCTAAGTGGAGATTGCCCTCCTAGCCACTACAGGGCTACAGGAGCTGTGACAGCAAAAAGTCAGATCTCTCAGCAGCACTTCTGGGGAATGGCATCCCCTCTTTCTCCTGAAATGGAGTCAAATCTGCCTGTACATCAGATATAAGCAGCCCACATAGAGGAGGGAAGGACACCTTATGCAAAGCCAGAAGGCAGCACCCAGCTCCAAAGGGGGCTTTTTGAGTGTGAATTTGCCAACTAAAAGAATGATTGCAGAGACATAGAAGAGAAAGGAGTAAAAATCAGAGAGAGAAGACTGTGGCCCCTGCTGGAAAGATTGATTAGTACACATCTTACCTGAGTGCCAACTGGTGTAGATTCACCTCACTGTTTTCTCTGTTATTTGTGGGAGACATTGAAAGTTGAAAACTGAGATCTGGAACTTTTGAATAATAATTAAACCAGGGATGGAGAAAGAGCTATCACATAGAGGGAGAGGAAATGATAAGCAAAGGCTGAAAGCTCTGCCCATCTAAGAGTTTTTTTTACAGAAAGTAATGGAGGCAAAAACTACAAATACTTGGGAAAACTGAGAAAGTAAACACCCTCAAAAATTGCAATGCCCCAAAAGCCACCAGCCACTCCTCAGAAGGAAGGTTGGGCAATTTAATTCCATAGTGATACTGCCTCAGAAAGCCAAAGAGGAGTCACTATGAGTTGGATCCAACTCAACAGCAGTGAGTTTGGTTTTTGTTTTTTTGGAACAAAAAACATGCACACACAAAAAACAGAAAAATGATAGTCCATCCAAATGAGCATGTCAAAGGGAGTGAAAGCACATCTAGCATTGACCAAATAATGGAAAAAATGGAAGAATATGATAAAACAATGTGTTAGACTGGGTTCTCTAGACATATAAAACCAGTAAATCTTATATATATGTATACACAGAGAAATTTATCTGAGGAAGGACTGTAAAAGTATACTGTTGGCCTTGCCAGCTGAAGGCAAACTGCTTTTGATGGTCCTTTGAAATTGGTATCGAGAAAAATGCATTGGCCAAATCAATAGCTGCATACCTAGTACCAGGAGATGTACTAATTTGCTCAAGCAATGAAACCACGTCAGGAACAGCAGCTGTAATTGGAGTCACCACCTGATTAAGTTTACGATAATGTACTGTCATTCTCCAAGATCCATCTGTTTTTTGCACAGGCCAAATAGGTGAATTAAATGGGGAGCTCTGGTAGCATAGTGCCTAAGGCACCTGACTACTAACCAGAAGGCTGGCGGTTCAAACCCACCAGCCACTCCTCAGAACGAAGGTTGGGCAATCTACTTCCGTAGTGATACAGCCTTGGAAACCCAAGGAGGGGTCGCTAAGAGTCGGGTCTGACTCAACAGCACATAAGAACAACAATATGGTGGGAATCACCATCCCTGCATTGCTCAGGTCCTTAATGGTAGCAGTAATCTCCCCTCAGGGATGTGGTATTGCTTTTGCTTTACTATTTTTGTAGGTGGAGGCAGTTCTAATGGCTTCCAGTTGTTTTTTTCCTACCATAATAGCCCTTACTCCACATGTCAGGGACCCAATGTGGAAATTCTGCCAATTTCTCAGTATATTTATTCCAATTATGCATTCTGGCATGGTGAAATCACTACAGGATGGGTTCGGGACCCACTGGACCCACTGTGAGACCTTAGCTAAGACTCCATCAATAACTTGACCTCCATATGTCCCAACTCTGACTGATGGGCCACAATGACTCTTTGGGCCTCTTCGAATTAGTGTCAAGTCAGAGCAAGTGTCCAGTAATCCCCCAAAAGTCTGATTATTTCCTTTGCCCCAATGAATAGTCACTCT
>NW_006922425.1:123653-124484 GCF_000298275.1 Orycteropus afer afer
GTACTGGTGAAAGGCATGTTTTCTGGACTCTCCATTTCTGGCTCTAGGGGTCTAATCTGCTGAATCCATTCTAACAGGCCAATTTCCCTAAGCCTCTGGATACCTTCTTTACATTATACCAAGGCAGATATGGTACTTCAACTTGACTTAAAGTAGGCCACCGCATAATCTATGCTTCAATAAGCCAATCAAATAAACTATTAGATCTTTTCCTAACCTCTCAAGCTGAAACATTGAATGACGAATCTATACTTAGTGGGCCTAAATTAATAAACTCAGACTGATCCAATGATACATCCCCTGCACCACTATCCCACACCCTCAGTAGCCATTCCCATACATATTCTCCAGGTTTCTGTCTGTTCATGTTAGCAAAATCAACTAGGTCTTTTCAGGTGTAGTGTACCACCTCCTCAGTCACACTTTCCATTTCACATTTTGGGGCATTCCTCCACACCAGCAAAGAGATTGCTGAAAAAGAAATAAGGAAATTGATACTATTTACAATAGCTACCAATAAAATAAAATACTTGCGAATAAATCTTACCAGGGACACAAAAGACATGTACAAAGAAAACTGTAAAAGTATGCTTCGAGAAACCATAAGAGATCTACATAAATGGAAGAATATACCATGCTCATGAATAGGAAGATTGAACATTGTGAAAATGTCAATTCTACCAAAAGCAATCTATACATTCAATGCAATCACAATCCAGATCCCATCAACATTATTTAAGGATATGGAAAAACCAATCACTAACTTTTTAGGAGCTCTGGTAGCATAGTGGCTAAAGCACTTGACTGCTAACCAGAAGGCTGGCGGTTCAA
>NW_006922425.1:125779-127562 GCF_000298275.1 Orycteropus afer afer
ACCCACCAGCCACTCCTCGGAAGGAAGATTGGGCAATCTACTTCTGTAGTGATACTGCCCCAGAAACCCAAGGACGGGTTGCTATGAGTCGGATCCAACTCAATGGCAGTGAGTTTAATCCTAAAGAATTGAGAGCCAGGAGAAGAACAGATATATGCACACACATGTTCATCACAGCACTCTTTACAGTAGCAAAAAGATGGAAACATCCTAGGTGCCCATCAACAGAAGAATGTATAACCAAACCATAATACATGCACACAATGGAATACTATGCAACCCTGAAGAATAATGGAGAATCTGCAAAACACCTCATAAGGTGGATGAATTGGAGGACATTATGCTGAGTGAAATAAGTCAATCACAAAAGGACAAATACTGTATTAGTCACAGTTATTGCAAAAAGTCAAGGAACTTTTCATATATGGAAATAAATCATCTTTGTTGATTACCAGGGGTGAGAGGGGAGGGGAGAGAACACTGTTAGTTAGGTAGAAACAAGTATTGATTTGGGTGAAAAGAAGAGCAATGTACCAAATGTGAATTATCAACACGTTTGCATTGAGGAAGAGGAAGAAATAGAAGGGTCCATGGGAGGTACAGACAATAAAGATGAACCTTTTTGCACATACAGTACTGTGTTGTCAGTGAAGGCAAACATTGATCTATGAGTGGATACATGGGTGGACAGGCTGAACTATTAGATATATCTCTGCAGAGGAGAGTGAGCCCAAGACCATATACAGGGTTGGCAGATGATGTTTCTACAAGTGTATTGCTATGTTCTGTAAGAATTCCCAGGTATATAGTAGAGCTGACAAGGGACAAGGCTGTAGTCACTTCCTGGCCACAGCCAGCTATTCAGAGGGAGAGAGTAGTTAGACCTGTGGGCTTGCGACCATAGTCACAGGGGACGTCAAGCTCAATTGGTATAACATACTACACAAAAACTTTGTTCCACATCCTACTTTAGTGAGTAGCAACTAACATCTTAAAAGCTTGCAAGCAGCCATCTAGATGCAATGATGCATCTCTCCTTGGCAAGAGCAAAGAAGAATAAAGAAAACCAAAGACTCATAGAAACAATTAGTCCAAGCAACTAGTACACCATGTGATCTTCAGCATACATTACTATGAGACCAGTAGAACTAGATGGTGCCCAGCTATCACTGTCAACCACTGGGAAGGGGATCTGTGTAGGAAGTCCTGGATAGAGTGGGAGAACAATGTGCAAAAAAACATAAAATCATTAAAAAAAGAAAAAAAGGACCAGGTTTGTTGGTCTGATAGAGCCTGATTTAACCACTGAGACTACGGCTCCTAGCTGCCCTTCAGGTCTGGAATTGAACCCACTCCTGTGGCTTTCCTTTAAAGAAAATACAGGCATATAAGCTGAACATTTACATTAGGTAGATACACTCCTTGGATAAATCAATCGTGGGAAAATAGAAGGGCTGTGTATGCACAGGGAGACAGCCTGGGGGGGGGGCAGGAGTGCATAGAAGGGAAAGACACAAGGAAGAGGTAACTATGGGGAGGAAGTGGGAGGGGAGCTGTTGCATTGTGGGAAATTGCAGTCAATATCATGAGACAAAGTGTTTGTGAGCTGCTGTATGTAAAGAGAATTTGCTCTGTAAACCTTCACCCAAATCACAATAAAAATAAAAAAAAAAGAACAGATTAGGCAACAGCAAAGAAGATAGATGCTGTGCCTCATGAAGATCATGAAGGAGCCAAGGAACAGAAGATAAAGAGATAAGGACATTCCCCCAGAGCCAAATAT
>NW_006922425.1:127702-132126 GCF_000298275.1 Orycteropus afer afer
CTTAAAAAAAAAAAAAAAGATTTACAGCCTTGGAAATCCAAAGGGTGTCACTATGACCCAGAATTGATTTGATGGCAGGGAGTTATTTATTTATTTATTAATTTTTAATTCTTGTAGTAAGGACAGTGCCTAAGGCATCTGACTGTTAACTAGAAGATTGGTGGTTCAAACCTACCAGCCACTCCATGGAAGGAAGACTGGGCAATCTACTTTCATAACGATTTACTACCTTAGAAACACAATGGGGGTTGCTATGAGTCAGAATAGACTCAATGGCAGTAGGTTTTGTTTTGTTTTATTCTTGTAGTGGGTAAACCATTTGGCAGCTAACCAGTTCAGTGCTTCAAACCCACTAGTTGCTCTGTGGGAAGAAGATGAGGCATCCTACTCCCATAAAGATTTACAGGCTTAGAAACCCAAAGGGGTCACTATGAGTCAGAATAACTTGATGGTAGTGTTTATTTTTATTCTTTTTTTACAACTGGTAGCAGTTGGTCTTCACTCTATCTAGAATGCTTGCCCCCTTTTGTTCACTGAGAACACTTTTATTTATTCTTTAAAACCTACTTACAAATGACCTCATCAGTAAAACCTACTTTCTCTCCCCCTCAAATTAAATCACTCCTATTCTAACAGATGGTAGAGTGGGCAGACATGCTACACAGACCCTCTACAACAAAGAAATAAAAAGCCAATAGAAACAGACATAGAAGACAATCCTGGAACACTGACCTTCAAAGGTAAAGATAAAGAAGTGCATTAAATACTAATTTGTAGAAGAACCTGATTGAAAACAGCAAATAAGGAGACAAGTGGCATTGTGGACTGTCAACTCTGACATCATAGCCATTTTGAATATTTGCAAGTAGCATTCCAACCCAGGCAGAAACCTAATGATCAGCTCTGCTTCCTGAGAAGAGCATGGGCAACCACAATGGTGGTTGATGACCAGAAAGCTACTGTACCCACACAACCCAACTACATTTGCACTTCCTACAGCCCTACCCACTGGGAGAGGGCCAACATCTGCTTCTGCACCAACTGAGCAATGATAGACAGTGGCCAATACCAGCCCAACTCACCTTCAACTGCTATGCATGAAAAGCTAACAAAGATCTGTGTACACATTCTCATTCTCTATCACACCCACCAGGAGATAGGTGGTGAGTGTCTAAGTACTGCCAAACTAGTACACCAGCCCAGCTTACTCAGATATATCAAAAATAAATAAATAAAAAATAAATCAACCCTGGGTGAATCACACCAACATACAATCACAAATTAAATATAAATACAATGACATCACTACATCTTGGGGAAAAGTGACAATACTAATTCACATAAATAAGCAAGATAAAATAGTACACAAAAGGGACCAGAATATAGAGTTAGAAAACTTC
The DNA here is from genome assembly GCF_000298275.1 of Orycteropus afer afer. Classification (NCBI taxonomy): domain Eukaryota; kingdom Metazoa; phylum Chordata; class Mammalia; order Tubulidentata; family Orycteropodidae; genus Orycteropus; species Orycteropus afer. The sequence goes on from NW_006922425.1 coordinate 129,103, forward strand.
CCTGAGGAAGAAGGGGCATTGGAACTCCCTCATAAGTTATTCAAAAGAATCACACTCAGGAACATTCAACAGATTGAGTGACAAATCAAAGACAACTCTGACAAAATCAAGGAAAACACTGACAAAATTAAGGATAACACAGACAATACTTTAGAAGATATATTTTTTTTTAATTCCAAGAACAAACTGACAAAATAATGAAAAAAATGGAAACTATACAACAGCAAATAGAAATCCAGAAGAGTAATACCAAGATTTCAGAAACAGATAATGCATTGAAAGGGCAAAGAGTAGAATTTAATCAATGAAAGACAGAAGTAGTGAGATTGAAGACAAATCTCTCAATATTACTTTGTTAAGGGATCAATCAGAAAAAAAGATCAAAACAAAATGAAGAAGGCAAAGTTTCATGTGAGATACAACCAACAGGAATAACTTATGTGTGATTGGAATTTCAGAACAGAAGAAGACAAATAAAACCACAGAGAAATTTGTCAAAGATTCGTTGGGAGAGAACTTCCCTAACATGAAGAAAGATGACAAGATATCCATTCAAGAAATTAAACAAACCCAAAACAGGATAGACCCCAAAAGAAAATCATCAAGACATATAATAAACAAACTTATCAAAAACAAAGAAAAAGAAAGAATCCTGAAAGCAGCACAGGAAAAACGAAAAGTTACCTACAAAGGGTAACCAGTAAGACTAAACTCTGATTTCTCAGCAGAAACCATGATGGTTAGAAGGCAAAGGGATGACATATATAAAACCCTGAAAGAAAAAAAAAATGCCAATCAAAAATTATATACCCAGAAATATTATCCCTCAAATATGATGGCAAAATTAGGACATTTCTATATAAACAGAAATTAAGGGATTTTTTTTTAGGGCCAAACCAACCTTAAATAGGTGCTAACAGAATCCTTTGGACAGAAAACCAACAGCAGACAAAATTGAAGATTAGCACACATGACAACATAACCCAGAAATCAATTCAGATATAGATATCCAAAGTAAAATAAACTTACAAGACTTAAACAGGGGACCAGAGACATCAACTGATAAATGAGGACAACTAAAAAACAAAAGGGGGGATAAATAGTGTATGAGACAGGCAGAAGGTGGCAGGATCAGAAGGGTTAACTAGGACACAAGCTGCAAGCCTAAAGCCTAGCTGCTGTAGCTAAAAGCCAAACCACATCCTGGAACATAGAGTGTAGAAATAACCAGCCGCCTCCCCCAGCTCTGTGCTTCATATTCATGCAAGTTTTCTTTCTGCAGGTGTTTGTGGTAATCTAGTTCTCAGTTGCTCTGGCATGTCCAGGACGATGCTGACTGTCCATGAAAAGCCTTTGACAGATAACAGAAACCCTGACCAGGAATCAAGCCAACACTCCTAAGGACAGCACATGTGCGACATCCCATAATGAGTTGTGTCACATTTGACTACCTTAACCCAAACCACAATCTCCCATCTCCCTGAAATACCCACTTTTCCCCAGAAACTTCATGAATAAAATAGCTACTAAAAACCTTTATAAACATCTCCTCACCCTGTGCTCAGGGGGACAAAGTCTAGCATTGCTTATTCCCACTTTATCTCCACTCATGAGCTCCTTTCACTTTCTCTTTCCCTTATTAGTCTTTCATTAAAGGCTTGCTCTCTGAAATCATTTTCTCTTTATGAGCAATTCTTTCTCTCCAGAAGACAAGAGCCCACTCGGGCCTCACGAGGTCGCATCCTATAACAGACACAGGACTTCAAAATGGAGAGGAAGTCAAGATGATTTTTAGATAAAAGAGACTGTCATAAACTTGGAAAGAAAATAATGAATCACAGTGTAACCTCAAAGAAAATTAATAAGCCCTCTCATCAAAATGAAAAAGGGGAAAGGCACAAATATTAACCATATAATAAAACAATAGCAACAAAGGGAATGATGAAAAATTCATAAACAAAATAAGCTTAGCACAGAAAATTATATGGAACAAAAAAATCAGCAACACTACAAAAAAATATACAAAATGAAAGCAATAAATTTATAGTCATTGATAATTACACTAAGTGTAAATGGATGAAATGCACAAATGAAGAGAGAGTTGCAAAATGGATAAGAAAACATGACCCATCAATATACTGTTTATAGGAGATTCACTTTAGACACAAGGACAAAAATACACTGAGTGTAAGATTAGGAAAAAATACATCAAACAAATGGCAATCAAAAAAGGGCAGAAGTGGAAATATTAATTTCTAATAAAATAGGCTTTAAGACAAAAACCACCATAAGAGACAAGGAGAGATTTTATATAATGATTAAAGGATAAATCAAACAAGAAGACATAACTATAATAAATATCAACCTACTGAATGAAAGAGTCCCAAAAATATACAAATAGACAAACAGACAACTCCACAGTAATATTAAGAGACTTTAGTACATCATTTTCAATGAAGGATAGAACTGGAAAGAAACTCAACAAAGACACAGAAGAACTAAACAATAAAATCAACCAACTTGACTTTGTAGGCATATATAAAGCACTTCAATAATAACAGCACAATATGAATTATTTTCCAGTGCACATGGAACAATCTCCAGAATGGACCACATGTTAGGTCACAAAGCAAGCCTCAATAAATTTTAAAACTCTGAAATATTACAAAGCATCTTCTCAGTCAAAAAACAAACAAACCAAACTCACCCCAGCGTGGAGTCAGGTTCGACTCATAGAGACCCCTCCTTGGGTTTCCGAGGTGGTATCACTATGGAAGTAGATTTCCCAACTTGCCTTCTAGTCTTCTCAGATCACAGTGCTATAAAATTAGAAATAAGCAATAAGAAGAGAAAGGGAAAAAGAAGAAAAAAAAAAGCAAACACATGCAACCTGAGTAAGACCCTCTTTAAAAACTACTGGGCAAAAAAAGAAATAAAAACTGGAAGTAAAGAATTTCTTGAATCAAACAAGAATGAAAACACAGCAAACCAAAATCTTTGGGACACAGCAAAAGTAGCAATAAA
>NW_006922425.1:133314-134390 GCF_000298275.1 Orycteropus afer afer
CTCCCAGCAAAATAGGAATAGAAGGGAAATACTGCAACATAATTAAGGTCATATACACAAAACCAACAGCCAACATTATTCTCAATGGAGAAAGACTGAAAGCATGCATCTTGTGAATGGGAAGCAGATAATGATGCCCTCTATCACCACATCTAGTCAACACTACATTGGAAATCCTAGCCAGGGCAATAAGGCAAGAAAGGGAAATCAAAGGCATCCATATTGGTAAAGAAGAAGTAAAGTTATCCCTATTTGCAGATGATATGATGACATATATAGAAAATCCCAGAGATCCAGCAAGAAAACTACTGAAAGTAGTGGGAAGATTCAGCATAGAGGCAGGATACAAGATCAACATAAAAAAAAAATCAGTTGGATTCCTCTACATCAACCAAGAGATCTCTGAAAAGAAAATAAGAAAAACAATACCATTTACAATAGCTACCAAAAAGAAAAATTCCTTAGGAATGAATTTTACCAGAGACACAAAAGACCTATACAAAGACGACTACAAAACATTGCTATACAAAGCTATACAAGATTCTTATAAATGGAAGAACATGTCATGTTCATGGATGGAAAGAATGAACATTGTAGAAATGTCAATGCTACCCAAAGTGATCTGTAGATTCAATGCAATCCTAGTCCAGATTCCATAAGCATTCTTTAAGGTCATGGAAAAACTACCTTTAAATTTATATGGAAAGGAGAGCTCAGATAAGCTAAGCACTACTGAAGAAGAAAAACAAAGTAGGAAGTCTCACGATCCCTGATCTCAAAATCTACTATATAGCCACAATAGTCAAAACAGCCTGGTACAATGACAGACACATAGACTAGTGGAACCTAATTGAGAATCCAGAAAAATATGGTGCCAGCAAAACTGGATATACATTTGCAGAAAAATGAAGCAAGATTCATACCTCACACCATAAACACACACACACACACACGAAAAAAAACTCAAAATGATTCAAAGACTTAAATGTAAAACCTAAAAGTATAAAGTTCATCAAAGGAAAAATAGGGGCATACATAGAAGCCCTAATATATGGCACAAGTAGACTATTAAATAC
>NW_006922425.1:134490-141874 GCF_000298275.1 Orycteropus afer afer
CTACATATTTTGAGAAAATATTTGGCAACAACATATCCGACAAGGGACTTATTTCTAAAATGTATAGAAAAATGAAACACCTCAGCATCAAAAAGACAAACAATCCATTAAAGAATGGGAAAAAGATATGAACAGACACGTCACCAAAGATGATATTCAGGTGGCCAATCATTAGCCATTAGGGAGATGCAAATCAAACAACAATGATATACCATCTCACCTCAGCAATAATCACAAAATGTAACATGATAGAAAACAACAAATGTTGGTGAGTATGTGGAAAGATTGGCACTCTCACACTCTACTGATGGGACTGTAGAAAGCTGCAACCACTGTGGAAAATGTATGGCATGTCCTTAAAATGTAGGAAAGAGAAATACCATTTGATCCAGCAATCCCACTAGTAGATATATATCATAATGAAGTGAAAACTGGGGCATGAATAGCTCTATGCACAGCCATGTTCATCACAGGCCTATTCACAATACCAAAGAGATGGAAACAACCTAAGTGCCCATGAATGGATGAACAGATAACCAAACTATGGTACATACATGCAATTGAGTACTATGTAAGACCAAAGAAAAATGAAGAACCTGTGAAACACCTCATAAGGTGGGTGAATTTGGAGGACATTTTGCCAAGTGAAATAAATCAATCACAGAAGGACAAATATTGTATAAGTCCATTCCTGTAAAAAGTCAAGGAGATATTTATACATTGAAGGAAATTGATTTGTTGATTACCAGGGATAGGAGGGGAGAAGGGAGGGAAAATTGCTAGATAGGTGAGGAGACAAGTATTTATTTGGATGAAGGGAAAGGCAATATACCAAATGAGTGATCAGCATGATAATACTAAGGAAAAGGAAGATACAGAGAGGTGAACAAGAGGTACAGACAACAAAGATAAACACTTTAACCTACACAATACTGCACTATTAGTAAGAATAAACATTAATATATGGGTGGTTACATAGGTAGACAGGCTGAATTATCAGGTGTGGGTAGGCAAAACGGAATATATAATTTGGCAGATGATTAATGATATTTCTATATATGTATTTAAATGTACTACAAGTATGTCTGCATATGTAATAGGGCTAATAGGGACAAAGTTATGATAACTTCTTAGCCACAACCAAACACCATGAGGGATTGAGTTGCTCTGCCTGAGGGCTCAGGACCATGGTCGAGGGAGTACATAGAACTCAATAGGCATAATATAGTACACAAAACATTGTTCTTCATCCTAATTTTGTGACGAACACCTGGGATCTTAAAAGCTTGCAAACAGCCATCGAAGATACAACTATTAGCCTCTTCTTGTTTTGAGCAAAGTAGAATGAAGCAAATTAAAGGTGCATGTAAACAAATAGTTCAAGGGACTAATGGACCATGGGAACTTCAGCCTACATGACCCCAGGACCAGAAGAACTAGATGGTGCCCAGATACCAATGCCAGCCATTCTGAAAGGGATCAAAAGTGCAGATCCTGGATAGGGTGGGAGAAACATGTGGAACAAAACTCAAAATCATTTTTTTTTTTTAAAAAGGGCTTACTGGTCTGATAGAGACTGGTGCGACCCCCAAGACTATGGGCCATACTTATCCTTCAGGCTTGGAATTGAACTCACTTCCATAGCTTAATATCCAGCCAAAGAATAGACAGGACTGTGAGGTACATTCCTCACAACGATCAACCATGGGAGATCAGAAGGGCAGCATTTTCACAGGGAGATAGCTCAGAGGGCATGCACGCATAGGAAAAAGGACACAGGGAAAAGGTGACCACAGGGGTCAGTGGGAAGAGACCAGTTACAGTGAGTATTGCTATCAATGCCACGAAACAAAATGTGTATGAACTGTTGAATGGAAAATGAATGTGCTCTTCATACTTTCACCTAAATCACAATTAAAAAATAAAAACTAAGTCACTTGCTGCTCAAAACTATCACTGTCACTACACACGTATTTTCCCTCAATGTACCTGAATTGTTTGCTCTATTCTAATAATAAATAAATTCTTTAAAATGTACTGATCCTCAGCATGTAGTAATTTCTGACATTTGATAAACATTAAATACTTGAGTTGATGCTTGAATTGTTTTGAATTGATTTGTGTGCTCACAAGAATGCTTCTGATTGCTAGGGCTTCCTGGATTTGGAGCCCAAATTCACTGAATTTTTCTAATACTGCTAGTTTTGACTGAGGTAAGGCAACCATCAAGTTTGAAGCAGACTTCCTCCTTTGAAAAAGTATCTGCAGTCAAAATTAACAAATACACTCAGAAATCTAAAAAGGAGATTGTGTGGTCTAGTCATTCGGTTAACCAAAGAATTGCTGAGATTTGACCCAGAGGAGAAAACTGATTGTCCAGTTTAAGTCAAATAAGGCATTGACAAATGTCAAAATCATGATACAGACTTACACTTTTCACTGTCACACCAGTACTAGAGTACTAGAAGTGGAATAACCAGGACACAGTTAATGAGAATGTCGACACACTGTGAAAAATGTAACTAAACTCACTGAACAATTTGTGTAGAAATTGTCAAATGGGAAACATTTATGGTGCAAACTTTCACCCAAAACACAACAAATTTTATTTTAAAAAAGAAAAGGGAACTCAGCCTTAAGTACGGGAGATTTTGGGCCTGGTTTGCACAGAAACACCTGTTTTTTCTTGTTGTCATATGTAATTATTAATACATCGTTTTTTCCCAAAAAACAATGCCTCATTTGAAGATGAATTATATGATCCATTAGTCTTAGAATGCAATAGTATCTTTAGCTTATCCATGATTTTAAAGACTATAGATTTCGAACCAGCTCAGAAACCAAGGGACACAGTTGGTTCTTTGGCAGCTATGGGCTTACACAGTATCTAATCGTGCAGAAAACCAAAAGTAAACTTGACCTGCTGCGATTGAGTTGATTTTGATTCACAGTGAGCCTATGAGTTACAGAGTAGAACTGCTCCATAGGATTTTCCTGGGCCAGGACTTTCTTCTGTGGAACCACTAGATGGGTTCAAACCACCAACCTTTGGGTTAGCAGTCAATGGCAAGCCCAGGGAAATCTTCCAGAAGCAGTCACAAAATTTCCACATTCCTTGGAGCCCTTTGTGCCAAAGAGACTTCTGTAAACCACTTAAAGTCACTGAAAGTTGTCTCATTTGGATCTATCCACACTCCTAGAATTTGACCTGATCTGGGCTATGTGAAAATGAGCAGAACCATTTCACTAACAGTATTTCATTCCTGTTTTCTCACCTGTCTTCAATATTGTTAGGCTTTTCCCTTAAATGAGAATAAGTTTTGAACATAGGATCCAGGCCATAAATTCATGTGAATTCACTGTCTCAGCAATCTCCAGCCTGATGCAAGAAATCCTTGAGTGCTTTAGAATGACTGCAATGAAGGTATGAGTCCATATGTGTTCCTATTGTTATAAGGTACCATCGAGTCAGTTTTGACTATTAGCAACCCTATGTGACAGAGTAGAACTGGTTCATAGGGTTTTCTGGGCTGTTATCTTTACCTGAGCAGATTGCCAGGTCTTTCTCTCATGGAGACACTAGGTGAGTTCAAATCACCAGCTGAGCCCTTAATCATTGTGCCACCAAGGCTCCCTCATATTTGGTTCTATCACTGTCATTATATTGATAAAGTCCATGTCTACACAAATAAACAAAATATTATTTTTCAAATGTCCACAGATGATTTTGAGATTAGCAAAATAACTGTATCTGATATCCTCACTTCACCACTTCACCATAGCAAGATAAAAATAAGAGCACATAAACATTTAATTCTCACTTAACGGCTCAAGATTCCACCTTGAAAAAATTACATTTTTCAATTTCAATATTCCCTCATTGACAAAATAAATCTTTCTCTTCCCCCTAATCACCATGATAAACCTAAAGAGATTCCAGGGAGATTTGATTTACATCAAATTGTTCATCTTGGTGGCTCTCATCCATCACTGTAATAGACACTCCGTTGTGGTAGGAGGACCCCACCTTCACTACTGGAAGTTGGTTGCCCATAAGGAGAACTAACTGATATTATTGGGAACACCTGGGCGATCCAAAGGGCCTTTTGCCTTAAGGCTATTTTCTCTGTCACCACCAAGGTTCTAGCTTCACTCAGACAGTGCTCAGGCATGGGATACTCTACACAAAAACTGGCTTAAGGATCCAAAGTTTCAGGTTTTTGAAAACATTCACACAGCCCTTTGGCCAGGGTGCAATCCTGTCCCCCAGCAGAACTAGAATGGGACACACTCTACCATTTCATGAAATGATAATTCCCATTACCCTGTACTACCACCCAAATCTGTGTGAGTGTCTTTCAAAAAAATTGAACCTGTTGTCAGGTTGATTTCAACTCATATGTTACACAGTAGAGCTTCTCCATAGAGTTTTTCTTGGCTATAATTAAAAAAAAATTGTTGTGATTTGGGTGAAATTTTACAGAGCAAATTCATTTTCCATACAACAGTTCACATACACTTTGTCTCATGATGTTAACTGCAATTCCACACAATACAACAGTTCTCTTCCTACTTCCTCCCCATAGTTACCTCTTGCTTGTGTCTTTCCCTCCCATGCACTCCTACCACTCAAGCTGTCTCCCTGTGCATACCCAGCCCTTCTATTCTCCCATGATTGATCTCTCCAAGGAGCATATCTACCTAATGTAAATATTCAGTTCATATGCCTGTCTTTTGTTTGGTTGGAAGCCACAGGAGTGGGTTCAATTCCAGACCTAAAGGACAGCTTGGGGCATAATCTCAGGGGTTCCAGTAGGCTCTATCAGACCAGCAAAACTGGTACCCCCTTTTTTTTAAATGATTTTGAGTTTTGTTCCACATTGTTCTCTCACTTTATCCAGGATCTCCTACATAGATCCCCCTTTGAGTGGTTGGCAGTGGTAGCCAAGCACCATGTAGTTTTTCTGGTCTCATAGTCATATATATTGGCAGAAATTTTTATAGAAGAATATTGCCAGGTCTTTCTCTTGTAGCACTGCTGGGTGAATTCAGACCACAAACCTTTAGGTTTAAAGTAAAGCACAAACCGTTTGTGCTACTCAGGGACCTTAGGTGACTTTATGCCTGATAAAATCTTTATCCACTGATAGACATCCAAGCACACGTCCTTATATCCTGGGTGCACAGTTATGTTATACTTCCCAGTTTCCCTTAAATATAGGTATGACCGTGTAACTGGTTTCTGGCCACTGGAGTGTCAGAAGTGATATATGCTACTTTTTCTCTGAGATCCTATACCATTTCTCATTCGCTCTCTGCTGGCTGTACATTGATACCATGGATGAACTTGGAATTCATGTTTAAAAATAAACCCACACGACTGAGGAAGCTGAATCACCAATTATAGGAGACCCTCTGATCAGGGATACCCACACTCCATATTAGGTGAATGAGGAATAGATTTTATTTATTTTAGATTTTAGGATTTGTCTGTTCTATTATCTAATGCTATTTTAACTAACATACAGACCCTCACAGATTTCCTGTAAGCATCTTGGATAGGGATAGTTCTGTTTACAATAAAAAGTTTTTTTTTTTTGTTTGTTTGTTTGTTTGTTTTGTTTTGTTTAGCTTGAAATCATGTGGAAAAGAAGGATTTATGATCTCAGGTCTCTCCATCAAAGAAGTTTCCTAATCATCTTAACAGAATTTGTCATACTCTCTCCAGAATCCTGTAAGTTCTTCTAATCAAGACTTTGTTTTGAGGGGAAAAAAATCCTACCAGTCATTCTAATATGTGAAAATTTATTAAAAGCTTTCACCAAATCTTTATATATATTTTTTATGAGCAGGTGCTAGAAATTTAACCACTCTCAAGGATAGTGTTCTGGTTACCTAGTGCTGCTCTGACAGGAAATATATCACAAATGGGATGGTCTTAACAAACAGGAGTTTATTCTCTTAGAGTTTGGAGGCCTTAAGTCCAAATTCAAAGTGCCAGGCTCTAGGGGCTGGGTGAAAGCCCCTCAACCTTAGGGTCCAGCTCTACCTCCTACTCACAGCCCACTGGAGATAGAGGTGTTTCTTCACTCAGACAGCTGCTGGCTGCTGAGGCTGACAAACCCAAAGTTGACAAGTAAAAAGGCACAGTCACAATGTTACCAAACCACACAACAGGCCATTAATTTAAGTCCACTGGAAGTCCCAAGGTCGGCAGAGCATGGCAGGCTGCTGAGCAACAACTCGGCTACATGCAGGGTCCAAGCGTACCATTAGATGGAGACTATCCCCAAGGGTTCTCCTTATATACAGGAAGCAGACAACATCCCAAAGGAAGCTGCTCAGCTGCTTATGGTAGATCCCACCATGGAGTTGATTGACAGTCTCATCATGGGGAACAACTACCACCAGCTGCTCAGCCACTCAAACAGGCCCAGTCAAGTTGAGACACAAATTTACCTACCACGGATAGGATGACCTTTGAAAGATGAGTGTATTAAGAAAATATTATTAAACTCAAAATGTGAGGATCCCAGAAATCCACTCAAAGCTTTATCAGAACATGCTTATTCTAGTACAATACTATTATTTTAAAACTTTAATTTTGTATACTAATATTCTTAGTAGTACTTTTTTTCTCTCCTGCTTACTCAATGGAGCCCCAGAAGAACATCAGAGGAGACATTTGGCTCCATTGACTACAGTTGGAAGTAATAACAGTAACAGTAGCTGATGCAGCTATTACTAAGTACCAGGCACTACTGCAAGCACCTAGGAAATCTTAATATTTTTCATCTTTTCACAAACCCCATGAGGAAAATAATTTTATTATCTCCATTTCATGGCTAAGAAAAGCAGAAAGTCATACAACTAGAAAGTGTCATGAATGAGATTCAAACCTAGGCTTTGTGGCCCCTGCATTTGTGTTTTTGACCATTACAGGAAACTACTTCACTGTGTAAAGCACTTACCTAACATAAGCACATGAGGATTATACATGAGGAGAAAACAAGGCCAAGGAGGCTTAACCTTCCCAAAGTCACAGAGCAATATGGTAGCAGAGTTAGACCCAAAACCCAATTTGGGTCCTGATAAGACAGTATCATGTCATATGAATCAGCATGCAATGGAAATGTGGGTACTGGCAGTTTTGATTTTCTTTAGTCTTGTTCTTTGTTTATTTTATTAAATGAAAGACATTAATTCCTGATAATCCTTGGCATTTCATGATTACATCACTCCAATCTCTGCCTCCATTGTCACATGGCCATCTTTCACATGTGTACTTTCATGTGGCCTTTTATAAGGACTCCAGTCATTGGATTTAGGATCCGCTCTCTGGTGGCATAGTGCCTAAGGCATTTGACTGCTAACCAGAAGGCTG
>NW_006922425.1:142664-150713 GCF_000298275.1 Orycteropus afer afer
TGGGCTTGTTAGCCTCAGCAGCCAGGAGCTGCCTGAGTGAAGAGATACCTCTAGGTTCACTGGGCCAGGAGCAAGAGACAGGGCTGAAGCCCAAGTTTGAGGGACTTTCACACAGCCCCTAGAGCCTGGCATTTTGAACTCGGATTTCTAGCCTACCAAACTGTAAGAGAATAAACTCCTGTTTCTTAAGAAGCTGAAGTGAAGCCAAGTTGACATATAAATTTAACAAGCACAAGGAAGAAGAAGAGGAATAGAAAGAAGAAGAGGAAGAGGAACAGGAAGAGGAAGAAGTGGAATAAAAAGATGAAGAGTAACCATAAGTGATTGGGAACAGGAAGAAAAACAGGAAGAGGAACAGAAAGTGGAAGGGAACAAGAAAAGAAGAGGAACAGGAAGAGGAAGAATATGAACAGGAAGAGGACGAGGTTGAGGAACAAGAAGTGGAAGAGGCAAAGGAAGAAGAAGAGGAACAGGAAGAAGAAGAGGTATAGGAAAAGGAAGGGGAAGAGGAACATGATGAAGTAGTGGAACAGGAAGAGGATGAGGAAAAAGAAGAAGAGGATGAAGATGAGGAACAGGAAGTTGAAGCGGCAAAGGAAGAAGAAGAGGAACAGGAAGAAGAGAAATGGGAAGAGAACAAGGAAGAAGAGAATCACGAAGAGGAATAAGAAGAGGAAGAGAAAAAAAAAGAGGAACAGAAGAGGAATGTTTGGATAACCTAGTGCTACTCTGACAATGTTGTTGTTGTTGTTATGTGCCATCGAGTCAGACTCGACTCATAGCGACCCCTCCTTGGGTTTTCGAGGCAGTATCACTACAGAAGTAGATTGCCCCAACTTCCTTCCTAGGAGTGGCTGATGGGTTTGAACCACCAGCCTTCTGGTTAGCAGTCAAATGCCTTAGCCACTATGCTGCCAGAGCTCCACTCTGACAATATTATAACTCAAATGGTATGTCCTTAAGAGAACAGAAGTTTATTTTCTTAAAGTGCAGCAGGCTAGAAGTTCAAGTTCAAAATGCCAGGCTCTAGGGTCTTTTTGAAAGCCCATTGATCTTGGGCTTCAGCTCTGCCTCTTGCTCCCAGACACTGAACCTAGAGGCATCTTTTCACTCAGGCAGCTCCTAGTTGCTGGGGCTAACAAGTCCAAGGGAGACAAATAAAGTGGCACAGTCCTTATGGTAGCAAACCACATGGCAGGACATTAATTCAATAACATCCTATGACCCAAGGTCGGCAGAGTATGGAAGGCTGCTGAACAATGACTCGGTTACATGCAGGGCCCAGGCATGCATAAGCTAGAGGCTATACTCAAGGCTTCTCCTTATATACAGGAAGCAGACCACATCCCACTCAGTTGCTTGTGGTAGACACAACCATGGAGTTGATTGTCAGTCTCATCATGGGGAACAACTACAACCAGCTGGTCAGCCACTCAACCAGTGCCAGTCAATTTGACATACACATTTAATAACCATAAGGAAGAAGAAAAGGAATAGGAAGAAGAAGAGGAAGAGGAACAGGAAGATGAAGCAGAAAAGGAAGAGGAAGACAAAAATAAAGATGAAGAGGAATAGAAAAAAGAGGAAGAAGAAGAGGAGAAAAAAGATGAAGAACAAGAGGATGAGGAACAGGAAGTGGAAGCAGAACAAGAAGAGGAAGTGAAACAAGAAGGGGAACAGGAAATGGAAGAAAAGGAGGAAGAGGAACCAGACGAGGAAGAAGAAGAGGAAGAGAGGCAAAGAAGAGGAAGAAGAGAACAGGAATGTTCTGGTTACTTAATGCCACTCTGACCATAATATACCACAAATGGGGTGGCCTTAACAAACAGGAGTTTATTCTCTTACAGTTTGAGAGGCTAGAATACCAAGTTCAAAATGCCAGGGGCTGTATGAAAGCCCCTCAACTTTGGCCTTCAGCTCTGCCTCTTGCTCCTGGCCCAATGAACCTAGAGGCTTTTCTTCATTCAGGCAGCTCCTGACTGCTGGAGCTAGCAAGCCGAAGGATGACAAATAAAATAGCACAGTCCCAATGTTATCAAACCACATGGCAGGGCATTAATTCAATTCCATTGTACATCCCAAGGTCGGCAGAGCATGGCAGGCTGCTGAACAACGACTAGGCTACATGTAGGGCCCAAGTATGCTATAAGCTAGAGACTATATCCAAGATTCTCCTTATACACAAGAAGCAGACCACATCCATAAGGCAGCTACTCAGCTGCTTGTGGTATGTCCCACCATGGAGTTGACTGTCAGTCTCATCATGGGAAATAACTACCACCAGCTGTCCAGCCCTCTCAACCAGACCCAACCTAAATGACATATAAATTTAACTGCCTTGAGGAAGAAGAAGAGGAATAGAAAGAAGAAGAGCAATAGGAACAGAAAGAGACATAGGAAGAGGAAGAGGAAGAGGAGCAGTAAGAAGATGAAGAGAATGAGGAACAGGAAGCAGAAGAGGCAAAGGAAGAAGAGAAACAATAAGAGGAAGAGGTATAGAAAGAAGAGGAACAGGAAGAAGAAGAGGAAGGGAAGAGGACAAGGAATAGGAAGAGGAACAGGAATTGGAAGAAAAGGAGGAAGAGGAACCAGAAGAGGAAGAGGAATGGGAAGACAGAGTGGAAGAAGAAGAGAAACAGGCAGAGGAAGAAGAAGAGGAATAAGAGAATGAGGAAGAAGAAGAGGAAGAGAATGTTCTGCTTACCTAATGCTACTCTGACAACAATATACCCTAAATGGGATGGCCTTAAGAAAGAGGAGCTTATTCTCTTGTAGTTAGGGAGGCTAGATATCTGAGTTCAAAATGCAGGGCTCTAGGGTCTGTGTGAAAGCCCGTCGACCTTGGGCTTCAGCTCTGCCTCTTGCTCCCATCCCACTGAACCTAGAGGCATCTCTTCACTCAGGCAGCGCCTGTCTGCTGGGGCTAAAAAGCCCAAGGTCGACAAATAAAACAACACAGTCCCGATGTTAACAAACCGTGTGACAGGCCATTAATTGAAGTCCATTGTACATTCCAAGGCTGGCAGAGTATGGCAGGCTGCTGAATAATGACTCAGCTACATGCAGGGCCCAAGCGTGCATTAAGCTAGAGACTATACCTAAGGCTTCTCCTTATATACAGGAAGCAGACCACATCCCAAAGGCAGCTACTCAGCTGCTTGTGGTATGTCTCACCATGGAGCTGACTGACAGTCACATCATGGGGAATAACTGTCACCAGCTGCCCAGCCACTCAACCAGTCCCAGCCAATTTGACACACATATTTAATAACCACAAGAAAGAAGAAGAGGAATAGGAGGAAGAGAAAGAAGAACAGGGAGAGGAAAAGGAATAAAAGGAGGAAGAGGAGGAGGAACTGTTAGAGGACAGGAACAGGAAGAGAAAAAGGAAGAAATAGGGGAACAGGAAGAAAAACAGGAACAGGAAGAAGAACAGAAAGTAGAAGAAGAGAAATAGGAAATTTAACAACCACAAGGAAGAAGAAGAGGAATAGGAAGAAGAAGATGAAGAGGAACAGGAAGAGGAAAAGGGACAGGAAGAGGAAGAGGATGATGAGGAGGAACAGGAACTGGAAGAGGCAAAGTAAGAAGAAGAGGAACAGGAAGAGTAGGAGGTATATGAAGATGAAGAGGAAGGGAAAGAGGATGAGGACCAGGAAGAGGAAGAGTAACAGGAAGAAGAGGAAGAGGATGAGGAACAGGAAATGCAAGAGACAAAGGAAGAAGAGGAACAGGAAGAGGAAAAGGTATAAGAAGAAGTGGAAGAAAAAGAGGAAGAGGGAGAAGAAGAGGTACAGGACAAGGGATAGGAAGAGGAAAAGGAACATGAAGTGGAAGAAAATGAGGAAGAAGAGCCGGAAGAGAAAGAGGACCCAGAAGAGGATCAGGAAGAAGAGAAACTGGAAGAAGAAGAGGAAGAGGAAGAAGAAGAGAAAGAGAAAGAAGAAGAGGAAAAGAAGATGAATGTTCTATTTACCTAGTGTTACTCTAAGAGTAATATACCACAAATGCATTGACCTTAACAAACAGGAGTTTATTCTCTTACAGTTTGGGAGGCTAGAAGTCGGAGTTCAAAATTCCAGCCTCTTGGGGCTGTGTGAAAGCCCCTCGACCTTGGGCTTCAGCTCTGCCTCTTGCTCCTGGCCCACTGAACATAGAGGCATCTCTTCACTCAGGAAGCTACTGTCTGCTGGAGCTAACAGGCCCAAAGTCAACAAATGAAACAGCACAGTTTTGATGTTACCAAACCACACGTCAGGCCAATAATTCAATTCCATTGTATGTCCCAAGGTCGGAGGATCATGGCAGGCTGCTGAACAAGGACTTGGATACATGGAGGACCCAAGTGTGCCATAATCTAGAGATTATCCCCCAGGCTTCTCCTTATATACAGGAAGCAGAACACATACCAAAGGTAGCTACTCAGCTGCCTGTGGTAGATATCACCATGTAGTTGAGTGTCAGTCTCATCATGGGGAATAACTAACACAGGCTGCCAAGAAAGTGAACCAGGGCCAGCCAATTTGACATACAAATTTAACAACCACATGGAAGAAGGGGAAAAGGAACAGGAAGAGGAAGAGGGACAGGATGAGGAAGAGGGATGGGAGGAGGAATAGGAACAGGAAAACAAAGCACAATAGGAAGAGGAAGACAAACATGAAGACGAAGAGGAAGAAAAAGAGGATGAGGAAGAAGAGAAGGAAGAAGAGGAAGAGGATGAGGAACAGGAAGTGGAAGTGAAAAAAGAAGAAAAACAGGAAGTAGAAGAAAAGGAGGAAGAGGAACCAGAAGAAGAAGAGGAACCATAAGAGAAATAGGAAGGAGAAGAGAAACAGGAAGGGAAAGAGGAAGAGAAGAGGAAAGTTCTAGTTACTTAGTGCCACTCTGTCAATAATATACCACAAATGGGATGGCCTTGACAATCAGGAGTTTGTTCTTTTACAGTTTGTGAGGCTGGAAGTCTGAGTTCAAAATGCCAGGCTCTAGGGGCTGTGTGTAAACCACTCGAACTTGGGCTTCACCTCTGCCTCTTGCTCTGAGCTCACTGAACCTAGAGGCATCTCTTCACTCAGGCGGCTCCTGATTGCTGAGGCTAACAAGCCCAAGGTCGACAAATAAAATGGCACAGTCCCTCTGTTGCCAAACCACATGGCAGGCCCTTAATTCAAGACCACTGTATGTCCCAAGGTCAGAACAGCATGGCAGGCTTCTGAATGACTCAACTACATGCAGAATCCAAGCGTGCCAGAAGCTAGAGACTACGCACAAGGCTTCTCCTTATATACAGGAAGCAGACCACATCCCAAAAGGAGCTACTCAATTGCTTGTGGGAGATCCCACCATGGAGATGATCGCCAGTCTCATCATGGGAATAACTGCCACCAGCTTCGCAGCCACACAACCCAACCCAAGTTGACATACCAATTTAATAACCACAGGAAGAGGAACAGGAAGAGGAAGATGCACAGGAAGAGGAAGTGGTATAGAAAGAAGAGGAAGAAGAAGAAGATTGGAAGAGGAAGACAACGAGGAACAGGAAGAGGAAGATGCACAGGAAGAGGAAGTGGTATAGAAAGAAGAGGAAGAAGAAGAAGATTGGAAGAGGAAGACAACGAGGAACAGGAAGAGGAAGAGGAACTGGTGGGAAAGGAGTAGAAGGAACCGGAAGAGGAAGAGGAACCGGAATACAAACAGGAAGAGAAAGAGGAGAAGAGGAAGAGGAAGAAAAAGAGGAAGATAAGAGGAATGTTCTGGTTGCCTAGTGCTACTCTGACAATAATATAACCCAAACAGCATGACCTTAAGAAACAGGAGTTTATTCTCTTACAGTTTGGGAGGTTAGAAGTCTGAGTTCAAAATGCCAGGCTCTAGGTTTTGTGTGAAAGCCCCTCGATCTTGGGCTCCAGCTCTGCCTATTGTTCGCGGCCCACTGAACCTAGAGGCATCTCTTCATTCAAGCAGTTCCTGGCTGCTGGGGCTAACAAGCCCAATGTCAACAAATAAAATGGCACAGTCCCGACATTAGCAAACCACATGGCAAGACATTAATTCAATTGCATTTTATGTACCAAGGTCAGCAGAACATGGCAGTCTGCTGAATAATGACTTGGCTACAGGCAGGCCACAAGCCTGACATAAGCTAGACACTATACCCAACACTTCTCCTTATATACAGGAAGCAGATCACATCCCAAAGGTATCTACTCAGCTGCTGGTGCTCCATCCCACCATGAAGTTGATTGTCAGTCCCATCATAGGGAATAACTGCCACCAGCTGCCCAGCCACTCAAGGAGAGTCAGCCAATTTGACATACAAATTTAACAACCCCCAGGAAGAAGAAGAGGAATAGGAAGAAGAAGAGGAAAAGGAACATGAAGAGGAAGCGGGACAGGTTGAGGAAGAGGGATAGGATGAGAAAGAGGAACAGGAAGACAAAGCAGAACAAAACAAGGAAGATGAACATGAAGACAAAGAGTAAAAGAAAGAAGAGGAAGAGGAAGAACAGGATGAGGAACAGGAAGTGGAAACAACAGGGAGAGGAAGTGGATGCAGAACAAGAGGAGGAAGTGAAGCAAAAAGAGAAACAGGAAGTGGAAGAAAAGGAAGAAGAGGAACTGGACAAGGAAGAGGAACCAAAAGAGAAATATGAAGGAGAGCAACAGGAAGAGGAACAAGAAGAGGAAGATTATGTGCAACAAGAAGTGGAAGAGGCAAAGGAAGAAGAAGAGAAACAGGAAGAGGAAGAGGTATAGAAAGAAAAAGAGGTTGAGGAAGAAGGAGAAGAGGACAAGGAATAGGAGGAAGAAGAAGAGGAAGTGGGAGAAAAGGAGGAAATGGAATGGAAGATAAGGAGGAAGAGGAATCAAAAGAGGAAGATGAACTGGAAGAGTGAGAGGAACAGGAAGAAGAGAAACAGGAAGAGGAAGAAGAAGAGGAAAAGGAACAGGAAGAGGACCAGGAATAGAAAGAGGCATAGGAAGAACAGAAAGAAGAAGAGGAAGATGAAGAGGATGAGGAAATTAAGGGGATGAGGAACAGAAAGCAGAACAAAAAGAGGAATTGACACAAGAAGAACAGCAGGAATTGGAAGAAAAGGAGGATGAGGAACTGGAAGAGGAAGAGGAACCAAAAGCGAAATAGGAAAGAGAAGAGAAAGAGGAAGAAGAAGAAGAGAAAAAGAGGAATGTTCTTGTGACCTACTGCTACTCTGACAAAAATGTACCCCAAACAGGATGGCCTTAAGAAACCAGAGTTTCTTCTCTTACAGTTCAGGAGGCTAGAAGTCTGAGTTCAAAATGCCAGGGTCTAGGGGCTATGTGAAAGCCCCTTGACCTTCGGCTTCAGCTCTGCCTCTTGCTCCCAGCCCACTGAACCTAGAGGCATCTCTTCATTCAGGCAGGTCCTGGCTGTTGGGGCTAACAAGCCCAAGATCAACAATTAAAATGGCACAGTCCCGATGTTAGCAAACCACACGGAAGTCCACTAATTCATGTCCATTGTACATACCAATGTCAGCACAGCATGGCAGGCTGCTGAACAATGACTCAGCTACATGCAGGGCCCAAGCGTGCCATAAGCTAGAGACTATATCCAAGGCTTCTCCTTATAAACAGGAAACAGACCACATCCCAAAGGCAGCTACTGTGTTGCTTATGGTAGATCCCACCATGGAGTTGATTTCCAGTCTTATCATGGGGAATAACTACTGCCAGCTGCCCAGCCACTCAACCAAAGCCAGCTAAGTTGACATACAAATTTAACAACCACAAGGAAGAAGATGAGGAATAGGAAGAAGAAAAGGAAGAAGAACATGAAGAGCAAGAGGAAAAGGAACAGGAAGTGGAATAAAAAACAGAAGGGTAAAAGTAACCGTAAGTGGACAGAAACAGGAAGAGAAACAGGAAGGGATAGGGGAACAGGAAGAGGAACAGAAAGTGGAAAGGAACAGGAAGTGGAAGAAGAGGAAGGGGAAGAGGATGAGCAACAGCAAGAGGAAGAAAAAGAAACTTGGAGGACATTATGCTGAGTGAAATAAGTCAATCACA
>NW_006922425.1:151213-154617 GCF_000298275.1 Orycteropus afer afer
TGTGTGCTCGGGACCATAGTCACAGGGGACATCAAGCTCAATTGTCATAACATACTACACAAAACATTTTTCCATCTCCTACTTTGGCAAGAAGTGACTGGGATCTTAAATGCTTGTAAGCTGCTGTCTAGATGCAACGATGGGTCTCTCCTTGTCCAGAGCAAAGAAGAATGAAGAAAACCAAAATTCATGGAAACAATTAATGCTAGAGGTGGGTACACCATACGATCTTCAGCCTATACAACTATGAGACCAGAAGAACTAGATGGTGCCCGGCTACCACTGTCAACCACTTGGAAGGGGATCTATGTAGGAGATCCTGGATAGAGAGGGAGAACAATGTGGAAAAAAACTCAAAAACATTTGGAGAAAAAATAAAGGGGGAGGACCAGGTTTGCTGGTCTGATAGAGCCTGGGGCAACCACGTAGACTATGGCCCCTAGCTGCCTGTCAGTTCTGGAACTGAACCCACACCTGTGGCTTCCAGCCAAGCAAAAGACAGGCATATGAGTTGAATATTTATCTGAGATAGATGCAGTCCTTGGAGAGAACAATCATGAGAGAAAGAAGGGCTGCTTATGCACCAGGAGACAGCTCAGGGGGCAGGAGTTCATAGAGGGATGGACACAGGAAGAGGTAATTATCGGGAGGAAATGGGAGGCGAGCTGTTGCATTGTGGCAAATTGTGGTCAATGTCATGAGACAAAGTGTATGTGAACTGCTGTCTGGAAAGCAAATTTGCTCTATAAATCTTCACGCAAATCACAATAAAAAAAATTAAAAAGAGGAAAAGGAACATGAAGACAAAGTGGAACAGGTAGAAGAGGAAGAGGATGAGGAACAGGAAGTGGATGAGGCAAAAGAAGAAGAAGATGAACAAGAAGAGGAAGAGGTATAGGACAAAAAAGAGGAAGAGGAAGAAGAAGAGGAAGGATAAGAGGACAAGAAGAGGAACAGGAAGTGGAAGGAAAGGAGGAAGAGTAACTGGAAGAGGAAGAAGAAGAAGGAGAAAAAGAGGAAGAGAAGAGGAATGTTCTGGTGACCTGTTGATCCTATTGACAATAAAATACCCCAAACAGGATGGCCTTAAGAACCCAGAGTTTATTCTCTTACAGTTCGGGAGGCTAGAAGTCCAAGTTCAAAATGCCAGGCTCTAGGGGCTGTGTGAAAGCCCCTCGACCTTGGGCTTCAGCTCTGCCTCTTGCTCCCAGCCCACTGAACCTAGAGGCATCTTTTCACTCAGGCAGCTCCTGGATGCTGGGGCTAACAAGCCCAAGGTTGACAAATAAAACGGCACAGTCCAGATGTTAGAAAACCACACAGCAGGCCATTAATTCAATTCCATTGTATGTCCCAAGGTTGGCAGAGCATGGCAGGCTGCTGAACAATGACTTGGCTACATGCAGGGTCCAAGCATGCCATAAGTTAGAGATTATCCCCAAGGCTTCTCCTTATATATAGCAAGCAGACCACCTCCCAAAGGCAGATACTCAGTGGCCCAGTGGCTTGTAGTAGATCCCACCATGGAGTTGATTGCCAGTCTCATCATGGGGAATAGCTACCACCAGCTGCCCAGCCACTTAACCAGGCCCAGACAAGATCACATACAAATTTAACAACCACAAGGAAGAAGAGGAGGAAGAGGAACAGGAAGTGGAAAAGGAACAGGAAGAAGAAGAAGATGAGAAACAGGAGGAGGAAAATGAACAGGAAGAGGAAGAAGAAGAGGAACAGGAAGGAGAATAAAAAGAGGAAGAGGAAGAGGAACCATAAGAAGAAGGCGAAACAGGAAAAGAAAGGGGAACAGGAAGAAAAACAGGAAGAGGAACTAACTTCACAAGGAGGATCATGATCAACAGCCCATGGCTGATTCCTATGAGGCAGAGGTCACACATGCCACCACCCTCCAATTTTTTTTAACCTATTCTGACTCCAACTTTTACTCCCATGGCACTCTCTACTTCTCTGCTGTGTTCATTGCAGTGGCCACACAGAACTCACAAACAATACTCACGATTATGAGATTTATTAGGGAAATAACAAATTACAAGTCAGGATGAGAAACAACTAAGGATACACTTTGATCAAGACATTCTTCTCAGCAGTCCCCACAAATATACCTCTCTCTGGCCCTTTGCCTTCTATTCCAAGGCCTCTTGAACAAAGGTCTGCTTGGACAAATGTTAAAAAGCTCTTTTATCTCTGCTGGTAAGTTCTCTGAGGCACTGCACTCCACCAGTAAGCTTCACCCTGAAGCCACTCAATTCTAACTAAGTAGGGTTCAAGCATGCCATAAGCCAAAGACCATTCCCAAAGCAGTTTCTTGCTTTTTTTGTGTATGATTTGGGTGAAAATTTACAGAGCAAATTCACTTTCCATACAGCAGTTCACATACACTTTGTTTCATGACATTGACTACAATTTACCACAATGCAACAGCTCCCCTTCCTCTTCCTCCCAATTGTTACCTCTTCCCAGTGTCCATCCCTCCCTGCACTCCTGCCTCCTGAGCTGCCTTCTGTGCATAAACAGCCCTTCTTTCCCCCGTGATTGTTCTCCCTAAGGGGTGTATCTACCTCAGGTAAATGTTCAACTCATATGCCTGTCTTTTGTTTGGCTGGGAGCCAAAGGTATGGGATCAATTCCAGACCTGAAGGGCAGATAGGGGCCATAGTCTCAGTGGTTCCACCAGGCTCTATCAGACCAGCAAACCTGGTCCCCACCTTTTTTTTTTTTTTCTCCAAATGATTTTGAGTTTTGTTCCACATTGTTCTCCCTCTCTATCCAGAATCTCCTTCATAGATCCTCCTGCGAGGGGTTGACAGTGGTAGCCGGGCACCATCTAGTTCTCATGGTCTCATAGTCACATAGGCTGCAGATCACATGCTGTACCAGTTGTGAGGACTAATTGTTTCCATGAGTCTTGGGTTTTCTTCATTCTTCTCTGCTCTGGATGAGAAGAGATCCATCGTTGTATCTAGATGGCTGCTTGCAAGCTTTTAAGATCCCAGTTGCTACTTGCCAAAGTAGGAAGTGGAACAATGTTTTGTGTAGTATGTTATGCCAATGGAGCTTGATGTCCTCTGTGACTATGGTCCCGAGCCCACAGATTCAACTTCATGGTCCCTCTGGGTCCAAAGCAGTTCCTTAAATACAGGAAACAGACCACATCCCTAAAGCAGCTGCTTGTGGTAGGTCCCACCATGAAGATGATTGTCAGTCTCATCATGAGGAATAACTATTACCGGCTGACAGGCCACCCAACCAGTCCCAGCCAAGTTGACACACACAGTTAACCACCAAATGTCAGTTCAGTCTCCTGTTTCTCACCTCGTTAGGATCTATTCCTAGTAGTGGAATTTCTGGTTCAAAAGGTATTTCTATTTTCAATTTTTCAAGGAAAC
>NW_006922425.1:155281-156612 GCF_000298275.1 Orycteropus afer afer
AACAACTGTAATCACTAAGGCTACTGATATTCATGCTGGTATAATTGAGGCATTAATGACATGTTTGGGATTCTTCCATGTTGATGATTCTACCTAAGTGTGTGCCTAACTGTGCCCTAACTAGACCATTTACTCCTTCCATATTTGTTTGCTCCCTATGGATGAGTAAGAGACACTGTTCCTAGTCCATAAATATCCTGTTGGAGTACCACGCTGTTAAGTCAGTTTCCATAATTGCTAGTAATTTGACTGCTGTCATATACTGTTTCATGAAGAATTCTCTTTGAAAAGAAGTAGCGTTAAATCATAAAACCCTTTTAAAGATTATTTTGCCTTTTCCCTTCGTTCATGGGAGAATCTATTAGGCCATTTTCCTGCATCTTATTTTTCCATATGAAGCATAGAATCACTAAAACAAAAGACATACAAGTATATGATCTAAAATTTGCCTTTTAAGAAAACCATACCATATTGAGTTAGTATCACTCTGGAGTCATGCCATGTTTCGTTTTTAAAGAATATTGACTTTACCTGGTAGTTCAAAGAATTTTTTATTTTTTTTAACATCTTAAGTAATGACCATAACCATCACATTGTCCTTAGGAAGCAAGTTCAGAGTATTAAAGATATTAATAACAATTACTTTCCTCTAAAACACTTAGACTTCCCACTAACTCAATCCTGTAATTTCAAATTATTTTATAAATATCTGAGTTTTCTTTAACCAGTTTCAACACCCTAAATATGAGTATGTAAGCTCATCCTAAATGCCATTCTAACTTAGCTGGAAGTTGTACACCATACAATACATTCTCAATCATAAATATACTAGTTATAAAAATATTAACCTTTAATTTCCAGAAATAGGCTACAATAATAAAATAAAATAAACAAATATTCTGTTTTCCATCTTCCTAAGTAATACAAAATTAAAAAAAAAAACATTGCCATAGAGTCAACTGTCACAGAGAGCATACTAGACAGAGTAGAATTGCTCCATAGGGTTTCCAAGGCTGTAATCTTCATGGAAGCAGACTGCCATATCTTTCTGCAGTAGGGTGGCTAGTAGATTTGAACAGCTGACCTTTTGGTTAGCAGTCAAGCACTGAACCACTGCAACTCCAGGGCTCTTTTCTTTATAGGAAAATCTAAATTAAACTAAATTTGTATAATTTGTTTTTCAGTAAGTGAAATGTTACTTCAGAATGTGTGACTTCATTTTTGTGGGAAATTATTTCCTTCAGCCTTTAATAAGAAATACCTATTTTAACAACTATTACGGTAGGGGGAAAAAAAAACTTTAAGGCATTGTAACAGCTCCAACTGAGTAA
>NW_006922425.1:156771-163060 GCF_000298275.1 Orycteropus afer afer
TTTTTTTCAAGTTTTTAAATTGTTCTTTGTTGTTGCTTGGCTAGAAAATTGTGTATTCATACCCCCAAAAAGGATTTGGATATTATCCCCTCTCCTGCTTTCCAAAACTCTTTCCAGTTATAGAACTCTACTGTTAAATCTGAAAGGACTTAAGAAGTCATAAATCATCTACCACACATTAGGAAACAGGTCCAGGTAAGTTAAGCAACAAATACAGCCTCATGCAGCCAGTTGAGTGCCAGCACTGGAACAGGAATCCAGGTATCCTAATTACAGATGCAGGGTCATTTTAGCATCCACACTTGTCTCTTTTACTGCAGTTTCACTTGCCTTAATACAGGGTTAAAGGAGCTCTAGTGGCACAGTGAATAAGGCATTTGGCTGCTAAAGAGAAGGTCAGCGGTTCAAGCCCACCAGCCACTCTGCAGAATGAAGATGGGGCAATCTACTTCTGTAAAGATTTACAGCCTTAGAAACCCTTTTGGGAAGTTCTACGCTGTTCTACAGGGTTGCAAAGAGCCAGTGGGTAATATAGAGTTGATGAAAGTGGTAAATGGATATTGGCTCTCTTGGACTAGATAGTCTCAAAAGGCATCTTTCATGTGACAACGTGAAAGCTCAAATAATCAGATAACCTTGGATGTTCTTAAGCCTTGTATGAGAAATCCACAACTAAACAAGGTATTAGAGATTTCTTTAGGAAAGAAAAACAGCTTCTTGGTTAGCTTGTGAACTCATCAATTTGGTCTGTATGGTTGGTACCCCAACATTTACACAACACTTTGTGGAAACAAATCATCCATTTGATTGAACACATTTTGTAGGTTGCTGCTGCTCACCATTTTTTAGAGCTAAAAACGTTTTAAATTTTATTTTTAATGGAAATGGTTGTAAAATAGATCATATAATTTACTACCTTAAACAGTATCCTGAGCATGATATGGCCCTTTCATGGTGACTCAGATTCACCATGGTAAACATGATCATTGATGTCTACAGCTTTGGGAGCTGCTAGTGTGAGGGAGCTCAGCTCCTAACCAAACAGCCCTCAAAGAGCCTTCTGTCACTCTTTTCCCTTGCCTTCAGATTACTTGGCCTTCCTTCTTGTTGCTGTCCATGTGTTGATCAAGTTCAGCCTTCTCCTGCCCCCTTCTAATGGGCTGTGAGGCCTGCAGAGATCATAGCCAGGCATGTGGATATGGGTAGAATAAATGGAGCTGCCATTGATCAACGGGAGTTGGGGCTCTGTATATAAAGCAGAAGACGAGCTTCAGTGCCTGACTTTGGCCATCTCTTGTGCCTAAGCTCATGAGATGAGGTTTGAACCACTTCTATATAAATGAAGTATTACTGTCCTTGATATTCCTGATGATTATGTAAAATACTGAATAGCCATATGAACTGTCAAATGATCTAAATTTTAATGGAACACACTTTATCTAGGAACTCTAGTGGCATAGTGCCTAAGGCATTTGACTGCTAACCAGAAGGCTGGCAGTTCAAACCCACCAGACACTCCTCAGAAGGAAGGTTAGGCAGTCTACTTCCATAGTGCTACTGCCTTGGAAACCCAAGGAGGGGTCCCTATGCGTCAGATCCGACTCAATGGCAGTGTGTTTGTTGTACTTTAACTATTTTTCATACTTTGTTGTAGTTACTCGTGATTCTGTAAACCTATACAAATCTGCCCTGTATATAATTTTCATCTCTTAATCTATACTTTTCAATGGTTCCTTTGTGATCATTGTTAAAGTTCCAAAGAACATACATTTGACCAACATACATTTGACAAAAATTGAAGTTAATGAACATAAGCACATAAGTTGTGGTAAAGGAGGTTTCCTTAGGAGTTCGTTAAAGACATCAGGAATTTGTATAAATAAAGACCAGAAATAATCCTTAATTTACATTCCCAAGAATTTCTGAGATTTCAAACTATTATATGATGTTTTCCAAGTATTTATGAATCATCACAACGTATGTCGCAGCTGCATGTCGTTCGATAACTGAAAAGACTCAGGAGACTCTACAGGTTGTATTCTTGTAAGGCTTTAATAATGGCTGAAGATATGGTTGTTGTTAGTTGCCACTGAGTCAATTTCATCTCATGGTGACTCCATATGTGCAGAAAAGAACTGCTCCATAGGGTTGTCAAGGCTGTGACCTTGCAGAAGCAGATCACCAGACCTGTTTTCTGAGGCATCTCTGAGTGAACTTGAACCTCCAAACTTCTGGCTAGTAGCCGAGCTCTTAACTGTTTCTGTTACCCAGGAATTCTTAAGGATATGGTACAGCAGGAGAAAGTGCAGGCTAACTGAGATATTCGGGGCTTCCAGGCACAGCTCCCAAGGCTATTTTTACTCACACTGGACACGCTTTGCATTCTCAATGTGAACTGTGAAGATAATGTGCATGATAATTTGGTCCCAGTGGAGCCAAGGTATAAGCTTACTGACATCCTTTTTAGTCCACTAGTCATGTAGCTGAAAGTAGGCTGCACAATGAATTAATTCAGGTGCAAACCATCACTCTATACATGTTCTGTTAACAGTGTAGACAGACTAGTACAGAGTGCCTCCAAGGATTTCAGACTTTAAGCAGCACTTTATAAAGCCAGTACATTTCATCCCCAAGTTGATCGAGGGAGCCAAACTTCCAGCCATCCCTGGATTGAAGCATACAGCTCCCACAGACCCGTTGCCTGTTAACTCTAACCCTACTCATATCTTCTGCATTTCCTAAATATATTTGCTTTATTAGCTTGGTGTAAACCTTTTGTTTCTCATTTCATGGAGTAGCTAGCTGTCACAGTGACAATGACGATGACAACTATTACTATTTATTGAGCACTCACTCTCTACCAAACCCTGAGCAAAGCACTCTATGGACATTATCACATTTTGTTTTTTAACTCTATGATTGGTGCTATTATTTCAGTTTTACAAATGAAGAAGTGAATCTTAGGATTTTCCTACTTCACATGTCGCTGTTTGTTTTGGCCTCTCTTTTTGTAACTCTCTAAATGTGTAGCTGATGTGACCCATTTATCAAGGTTAACATCACAGTTACTAATCAAATTTAACAACCACAAGCCCCTGTAAATGCAAGATCGCCTTTCCTCTTTCCCTGACCAACCCTGCTCCCCTGGGACGTCCACAGTTGCACATTAGGCTTATAGGAGTCAGCCCCTGGTTACTGTTGCACTGAAAAATAGGTAATAATATGTTAGGTTCATTTGTGGAAAGTCCCCATCCTCTGCTGCTCTTGATGTTCTTGCTTTTGTTGCTGCTATAGTCTTACAACAAAAATAATGCATACAAACCAGGCTTTCTGGCACCCAGAAGAGTTCCAAGGTCCCTAGAGAAATAGTTGCAATAAGTGAGGCATAGGTAGCCCCAGCCAGGCTGTAAAAATTCCCAGTAGTGCTGAGAGAAGAGAAACATACCTTTCTATCCAGCATTTCACTCAATCGTGCTCACATCCCACTATGGTAGTCCTGATTTCACAATTTTTCAGGTATTTAGTGGACCTCCTGTTTCAGTTTTCATATCCATGGACTCTTCCCCAGGAAAGCTCAGAATAACTAATTGAAAAGTGCTGCCTTAGGATAACCTACAACTGGGTGATGTAACTAGATGGTATAGGGGGCTACACTATTCTTTCCCCACTAGCCACAAGTCTTATCAGGGCCACAATAACCATCTGACAGGTAATAGTAGTTTTGAACTTCAATGGGATCTCAATCTCTTTCCTCAGAGAAGGCACTTGGGCATCATCTCAGCCCCATTCAAGGCTGATGTGCCAAATGAATGTGGGAAAGGAATGGAAAGACTTTACTGGCCTCCAGAACCCCTAGCTCAGAGATTTCCAAACTTTCTCAGGT
The DNA here is from genome assembly GCF_000298275.1 of Orycteropus afer afer. Classification (NCBI taxonomy): domain Eukaryota; kingdom Metazoa; phylum Chordata; class Mammalia; order Tubulidentata; family Orycteropodidae; genus Orycteropus; species Orycteropus afer. The sequence continues at coordinate 160,655 of NW_006922425.1, forward strand.
TATGGTGCATGTAATTATTACAGTGATTTTTTTTTTCATAGCACCCCTAAAACCAAAACATAACTCATTACCATCGAGTTGATTCTGACTCATGGTGATCCATAGATCAAAATAAATACTTAGTAGTTCCATTTTTTAAGTAGTTAGATCCAAATAACTTAATAGTATTTATAGCCTGACAGCATAGTAGATGTTTGAAAAGGAAGCAATGTTTTTATTTCAGTCATAAATAGCCACAAAATGACCTACTAATTAGATATATATGCCTATTGGGCACCACAGTTTCTCAAACCTTGCAATTAGATTACATACAACCATCCCCAATTCTTGTTCCACACTGATTTTTCACAGGACATTTGCTTTTTTTTTTTTTCCACAGCCAAAAATCCAGCTTCACAAAGGGGAAGAATGAAGCACTACCTAGTATTGAAACTGTGAAGTACCTCAAACCAGAAGTTTGTGTGGTGTCCGAAAAATGTTGACTATCAAAGGGCTTCCCTCATGATGTAAAATATCCTGCACCCCACACACCAAGTTTGCTGTAGTACCCTTTGAGAACCCTGGTGCTAGGGCCTTGCCAAACCAAGAAACATCTGACTGTGCTCTTTCCTCAGAACGGTAAGTGTCCAGCCGCCCTACATCTCCTAAACTACTTGGGGCAATCACGTGCTTCTTACAGAACAAAAACTGTTCCAAGGAAATACAAATAACAATACTTTATGAATTTCCAAAAGTAGCTTTTCTTGCTAAAAAGTGGATATGAATATCACTGTCTCACTAGAAACTTAGTTATACATGTATTTATTTTATGGGCATATATTTTTCTTTTGATCTATTTGGGGTGTTATTTCATAATTAAGGAGCTCTGATGGAATAGTGGGTAAGACATTCAGATGCTAACCAGAAGGTTGGTGGTTCAAAAACCCCAGCTGCTTCATGGGAGAAAGATGAGGCAATCGACTTCCATAAAGATTTACAACCTTGGAAACCTAATGGGGGTCATTATGAGTTGGAATCAACTCGATGGCCGTAGGTTTGGTTTGGTTTGGTTTTATTTCATAATAAGAGGCACAGCCCTTAGCCTCCCAACTTCCAGTCATTCAGTTTCTAAGTTTTCCCATTTTGCCATTATATTTATTTCACAGTTTGAATCTTACTCTGTACCAAATTCTACCCTATATGTTACAAAAGTCAGAGATTAGATAAAAATATTGATAATAAATGGGCCCCAGCCATCAAAGAGTATGTAGTCTTAAGGGGGAAGCAGAAAGGCATACCAACAATTATAATTCAGTTTGATTAGTTGTTATAATAAAAGTCTATACAAATGCCTAGAGTCCATAGCAGCTCTAGTGGAGTGGCAGGTAAAATCTGGGGATGGTTTTTAGAGATTGTTACATTTGAGTGGAAGAGGAATTGACAAAAAAAAAAAAGAAGAAGAAGAAAAAGCAAAACCTGGTGCCATTGGGTTGATTCCAACTCTTGGTAACTCCCTTGTGTTACAGACTAGAACTGCTTTCTAGGGCTTGCTTGACTTCAGGATTGGAGGAAGGCACATTAACAACCTGTGATATGCAGATGACACTATCTTGCTTGTTGGAAGTGAAGATTTAAGGCATTTATTGATGAAGATCAGAGACTACAGCCTTTCATATGGATTGCACCTTAATATAAAGAAAACAAAAATCCTCACAAATGGACAGATGAGCAACATCACAGTAAATGGAGAGAAGATTAAAGTTGTCAGGCATTTCATTTTACTTGGATCCACGATCAATGCCCTTGGAAGCAGCAGTCAAGAAATCAAATGAGGTATTATGCTGGGAAGATCTGGTGCAAAAGATCTTTTCAAAGTGCTAATGAGCAATGATGTCACTTTGAAGACTAAGGTGGGCCTGACACAAACCAGGGTATTTTCAGAAGCCTCATATGCATGTGAAAGCAGTACAATGAATAAAAAAGAGTGTGGAGGAACTGACTTGAATTTCTGGTACAGGTGAACAGTACTGAAAATAACATGGACTGTCAGAAGAATGAGCAAATGTGTCTTTGAAAATAGAGCTGGAATGCTCCTGAGAAGCAAGAATGGCCAGACTTCATCTCCCCTACTTAGGTCATATTGTCAGAAGGGACCAGTCCCTGGAGAAGGATATCAGACTTGGTAAAGTACAGAGTCAGCAATAAAGAAGAAGACCCTCAACGAGATGGACTGACACAGTGGCTGCAGTGATGGGCTCAAGCATGGCAATGACTGTGAGGATGATGCAGGACCCGGCAGTGTTTTGTTCTGTTGTACACAGTGTCACTATGAGTTGGAACTGATTGATGGCCCCTAACAGCCACAACAAATAGTTCAAATATCTTAGCCTACATTAAGTTCCTCCAACCAAATAGCAAGGGGCCCTG